>NW_027443995.1:0-30985 GCF_048569485.1 Anomaloglossus baeobatrachus | reverse complement strand
TTTAATTTATGCGCAAAATGTGTTCAGATTGGTTTTATATTGCATTTGGCACATGGTGACGATTATCTCGAGTGTGCAAAGTAGCCAAATGAAACTTTTACTGGATTTGCACTTATTTTATCAAATCTCATCTCCACCACACAGGACAAGTTTGCATCTGTTATTGTTTTGGAGAAAATTGTGGTCATTTCATTTATGCACGAAATGTGTTCAGATTGGTTTTATATTGCATTTGGCACATGGTGACGATTATCTCGAGAGTGCAAAAGAGTTAAATGAAACTTTTACTGGATTTCCACTTATTTTATCAAATCTCATCTCCACCACACAGGACAAGTTTGCATCTGTTATAGTTTTGGAGAAAATTGTGGTCATTTCATTTATGCGCGAAATGTGTTCAGATTGGTTTTATATTGCATTGGCACATGGTGACGATTATCTCGAGTGTGCAAAGTAGCCAAGTGAAACTTTTACTGGTTTTGCACTTATTTTATCAAATCTCATCTCCACCACACAGGACAAGTTTGCATCTGTTATTGTTTTGGAGAAAATTGTGGTCATTTCATTTATGCACGAAATGTGTTCATATTGGTTTTATATTGCATTTGGCACATGGTGACGATTATCTCGAGAGTGCAAAAGAGTAAAATAAAACTTTTACTGGATTTCTACTTATTTTATCAAATCTCATCTCCACCACACAGGACAAGTTTGCATCTGTTACAGTTTTGGAGAAAATTGTGGTCATTTCATTTATGCGCGAAATGTGTTCAGATTGGTTTTATATTGCATTTGGCACATGGTGATGATTATCTCGAGAGTGAAAAGTAGCCAAATGAAACTTTTACTGGATTTCCACTTATTTTATCAAATCTCATCTCCACCACACAGGACAAGTTTGCATCTGTTATAGTTTTGGAGAAAATTGTGGTCATTTAATTTATGCGCGAAATGTGTTCAGATTGGTTTTATATTGCATTTGTCACATGGTGACGATTATCTCGAGTGTGCAAAGTAGCCAAATGAAACTTTTACTGGATTTGCACTTATTTTATCAAATCTCATCTCCACCACACAGGACAAGTTTGCATCTGTTATTGTTTTGGAGAAAATTGTGGTCATTTCATTTATGCACGAAATGTGTTCAGATTGGTTTTGTATTGCATTTGGCACATGGTGACGATTATCTCGAGAGTGCAAAAGAGTTAAATGAAACTTTTACTGGATTTCCACTTATTTTATCAAATCTCATCTCCACCACACAGGACAAGTTTGCATCTGTTATAGTTTTGGAGATAATTGTGGTCATTTAATTTATGCGCGAAATGTGTTCAGATTGGTTTTATATTGCATATGGCACATGGTGATGACTATCTCGAGAGTGCAAAGTAGCCAAATGAAACTTTTACTGGATTTCCACTTATTTTATCAAATCTCATCTCCACCACACAGGACAAGTTTGCATCTGTTATAGTTTTGGTGATAATTGTAGTCATTTCATTTATGCGCGAAATGTGTTTAGATTGGTTTTATATTGCATTTGGCACATGGTGACGATTATTTCGAGAGTGCAAAGTAGCCAAATGAAACTTTTACTGGATTTCCACTTATTTTATCAAATCTCATCTCCACCACACAGGACAAGTTTGCATCTGTTATAGTTTTGGAGAAAATTGTGGTCATTTCATTTATGCGCGAAATGTATTTCAGATTGGTTTTATATTGCATTTGGCACATGGTGATGATTATCTCGAGAGTGCAAAGTAGCCAAATGAAACTTTTACTGGATTTCCACTTATTTTATCAAATCTCATCTCCACCACACAGGACAAGTTTGCATCTGTTATTGTTTTGGAGAAAATTGTGGTCATTTCATTTATGTACGAAATGTGTTCAGATTGGTTTTATATTGCATTTGGCACATGGTGACGATTATCTCGAGAGTGCAAAAGAGTTAAATGAAACTTTTACTGGATTTCCACTTATTTTATCAAATCTCATCTCCACCACACAGGACAAGTTTGCATCTGTTATAGTTTTGGAGAAAATTGTGGTCATTTCATTTATGCGCGAAATTTGTTTAGATTGGTTTTATATTGCATTTGGCACATGGTGACGATTATCTCGAGAGTTCAAAGTAGCCAAATGAAACTTTTACTGGATTTCCACTTATTTTATCAAATCTCATCTCCACCACACAGGACAAGTTTGCATCTGTTATAGTTTTGGAGAAAATTGTGGTCATTTCATTTATGCGCGAAATGTGTTCAGATTGGTTGTATATTGCATTTGGCACATGGTGACGATTATGTCGAGTGTGCAAAGTAGCCAAATGAAACTTTTACTGGTTTTGCACTTATTTTATCAAATCTCATCTCCACCACACAGGACAAGTTTGCATCTGTTGTTGTTTTGGAGATAAGTGTGGTCATTTAATTTATGCGCGAAATGTGTTCAGATTGGTTTTATATTGCATTTGGCACATGGTGACGATTATCTCGAGAGTGCAAAGTAGCCAAATGAAACTTTTACTGGATTTCCACTTATTTTATCAAATCTCATCTCCACCACACAGGACAAGTTTGCATCTGTTATAGTTTTGGAGAAAATTGTGGTCATTTAATTTATGCGCGAAATGTGTTCATATTGGTTTTATATTGCATTTGGCACATGGTGACGATTATCTCGAGAGTGCAAAGTAGCCAAATGAAACTTTTACTGGATTTCCACTTATTTTATCAAATCTCATCTCCACCACACAGGACAAGTTTGCATCTGTTATAGTTTTGGATATAATTGTGGTCATTTAATTTATGCGCAAAATGTGTTCAGATTGGTTTTATATTGCATATGGCACATGGTGACGATTATCTCGAGTGTGCAAAGTAGCCAAATGAAACTTTTACTGGATTTGCACTTATTTTATCAAATCTCATCTCCACCACGCAGGACAAGTTTGCATCTGTTATAGTTTTGGTGATAATTGTAGTCATTTCATTTATGCGCGAAATGTGTTTAGATTGGTTTTATATTGCATTTGGCACATGGTGACGATTATTTCGAGAGTGCAAAGTAGCCAAATGAAACTTTTACTGGATTTCCACTTATTTTATCAAATCTCATCTCCACCACACAGGACAAGTTTGCATCTGTTATAGTTTTGGAGAAAATTGTGGTCATTTCATTTATGCGCGAAATGTATTTCAGATTGGTTTTATATTGCATTTGGCACATGGTGATGATTATCTCGAGAGTGCAAAGTAGCCAAATGAAACTTTTACTGGATTTCCACTTATTTTATCAAATCTCATCTCCACCACACAGGACAAGTTTGCATCTGTTATAGTTTTGGAGAAAATTGTGGTCATTTCATTTATGCGCGAAATTTGTTTAGATTGGTTTTATATTGCATTTGGCACATGGTGACGATTATCTCGAGAGTTCAAAGTAGCCAAATGAAACTTTTACTGGATTTCCACTTATTTTATCAAATCTCATCTCCACCACACAGGACAAGTTTGCATCTGTTATAGTTTTGGAGAAAATTGTGGTCATTTCATTTATGCGCGAAATGTGTTCAGATTGGTTGTATATTGCATTTGGCACATGGTCACGATTATGTCGAGTGTGCAAAGTAGCCAAATGAAACTTTTACTGGTTTTGCACTTATTTTATCAAATCTCATCTCCACCACACAGGACAAGTTTGCATCTGTTGTTGTTTTGGAGATAAGTGTGGTCATTTAATTTATGCGCGAAATGTGTTCAGATTGGTTTTATATTGCATTTGGCACATGGTGATGATTATCTCGAGAGTGCAAAGTAGCCAAATGAAACTTTTACTGGATTTCCACTTATTTTATCAAATCTCATCTCCACCACACAGGACAAGTTTGCATCTGTTATAGTTTTGGAGAAAATTGTGGTCATTTAATTTATGCGCGAAATGTGTTCATATTGGTTTTATATTGCATTTGGCACATGGTGACGATTATCTCGAGAGTGCAAAGTAGCCAAATGAAACTTTTACTGGATTTCCACTTATTTTATCAAATCTCATCTCCACCACACAGGACAAGTTTGCATCTGTTATAGTTTTGGATATAATTGTGGTCATTTAATTTATGCGCAAAATGTGTTCAGATTGGTTTTATATTGCATATGGCACATGGTGACGATTATCTCGAGTGTGCAAAGTAGCCAAATGAAACTTTTACTGGATTTGTACTTATTTTATCAAATCTCATCTCCACCACGCAGGACAAGTTTGCATCTGTTATTGTTTTGGAGAAAATTGTGGTCATTTCATTTATGCACGAAATGTGTTCAGATTGGTTTTATATTGCATTTGGCACATGGTGACGATTATCTCGAGAGTGCAAAAGAGTTAAATGAAACTTTTACTGGATTTCCACTTATTTTATCAAATCTCATCTCCACCACACAGGACAAGTTTGCATCTGTTATAGTTTTGGAGAAAATTGTGGTCATTTCATTTATGCGCGAAATGTGTTCAGATTGGTTTTATATTGCATTGGCACATGGTGACGATTATCTCGAGTGTGCAAAGTAGCCAAATGAAACTTTTACTGGTTTTGCACTTATTTTATCAAATCTCATCTCCACCACACAGGACAAGTTTGCATCTGTTATTGTTTTGGAGAAAATTGTGGTCATTTCATTTATGCACGAAATGTGTTCAGATTGGTTTTATATTGCATTTGGCACATGGTGACGATTATCTCGAGAGTGCAAAAGAGTAAAATGAAACTTTTACTGGATTTCTACTTATTTTATCAAATCTCATCTCCACCACACAGGACAAGTTTGCATCTGTTACAGTTTTGGAGAAAATTGTGGTCATTTCATTTATGCGCGAAATGTGTTCAGATTGGTTTTATATTGCATTTGGCACATGGTGATGATTATCTCGAGAGTGCAAAGTAGCCAAATGAAACTTTTACTGGATTTCCACTTATTTTATCAAATCTCATCTCCACCACACAGGACAAGTTTGCATCTGTTATTGTTTTGGAGAAAATTGTGGTCATTTCATTTATGTACGAAATGTGTTCAGATTGGTTTTATATTGCATTTGGCACATGGTGACGATTATCTCGAGAGTGCAAAAGAGTTAAATGAAACTTTTACTGGATTTCCACTTATTTTATCAAATCTCATCTCCACCACACAGGACAAGTTTGCATCTGTTATAGTTTTGGAGAAAATTGTGGTCATTTCATTTATGCGCGAAATTTGTTTAGATTGGTTTTATATTGCATTTGGCACATGGTGACGATTATCTCGAGAGTTCAAAGTAGCCAAATGAAACTTTTACTGGATTTCCACTTATTTTATCAAATCTCATCTCCACCACACAGGACAAGTTTGCATCTGTTATAGTTTTGGAGAAAATTGTGGTCATTTCATTTATGCGCGAAATGTGTTCAGATTGGTTGTATATTGCATTTGGCACATGGTGACGATTATGTCGAGTGTGCAAAGTAGCCAAATGAAACTTTTACTGGTTTTGCACTTATTTTATCAAATCTCATCTCCACCACACAGGACAAGTTTGCATCTGTTGTTGTTTTGGAGATAAGTGTGGTCATTTAATTTATGCGCGAAATGTGTTCAGATTGGTTTTATATTGCATTTGGCACATGGTGATGATTATCTCGAGAGTGCAAAGTAGCCAAATGAAACTTTTACTGGATTTCCACTTATTTTATCAAATCTCATCTCCACCACACAGGACAAGTTTGCATCTGTTATAGTTTTGGAGAAAATTGTGGTCATTTAATTTATGCGCGAAATGTGTTCATATTGGTTTTATATTGCATTTGGCACATGGTGACGATTATCTCGAGAGTGCAAAGTAGCCAAATGAAACTTTTACTGGATTTCCACTTATTTTATCAAATCTCATCTCCACCACACAGGACAAGTTTGCATCTGTTATAGTTTTGGATATAATTGTGGTCATTTAATTTATGCGCAAAATGTGTTCAGATTGGTTTTATATTGCATATGGCACATGGTGACGATTATCTCGAGTGTGCAAAGTAGCCAAATGAAACTTTTACTGGATTTGCACTTATTTTATCAAATCTCATCTCCACCACGCAGGACAAGTTTGCATCTGTTATAGTTTTGGTGATAATTGTAGTCATTTCATTTATGCGCGAAATGTGTTTAGATTGGTTTTATATTGCATTTGGCACATGGTGACGATTATTTCGAGAGTGCAAAGTAGCCAAATGAAACTTTTACTGGATTTCCACTTATTTTATCAAATCTCATCTCCACCACACAGGACAAGTTTGCATCTGTTATAGTTTTGGAGAAAATTGTGGTCATTTCATTTATGCGCGAAATGTATTTCAGATTGGTTTTATATTGCATTTGGCACATGGTGATGATTATCTCGAGAGTGCAAAGTAGCCAAATGAAACTTTTACTGGATTTCCACTTATTTTATCAAATCTCATCTCCACCACACAGGACAAGTTTGCATCTGTTATTGTTTTGGAGAAAATTGTGGTCATTTCATTTATGTACGAAATGTGTTCAGATTGGTTTTATATTGCATTTGGCACATGGTGACGATTATCTCGAGAGTGCAAAAGAGTTAAATGAAACTTTTACTGGATTTCCACTTATTTTATCAAATCTCATCTCCACCACACAGGACAAGTTTGCATCTGTTATAGTTTTGGAGAAAATTGTGGTCATTTCATTTATGCGCGAAATTTGTTTAGATTGGTTTTATATTGCATTTGGCACATGGTGACGATTATCTCGAGAGTTCAAAGTAGCCAAATGAAACTTTTACTGGATTTCCACTTATTTTATCAAATCTCATCTCCACCACACAGGACAAGTTTGCATCTGTTATAGTTTTGGAGAAAATTGTGGTCATTTCATTTATGCGCGAAATGTGTTCAGATTGGTTGTATATTGCATTTGGCACATGGTCACGATTATGTCGAGTGTGCAAAGTAGCCAAATGAAACTTTTACTGGTTTTGCACTTATTTTATCAAATTCATCTCCACCACACAGGACAAGTTTGCATCTGTTGTTGTTTTGGAGATAAGTGTGGTCATTTAATTTATACGCGAAATGTGTTCAGATTGGTTTTATATTGCATTTGGCACATGGTGATGATTATCTCGAGAGTGCAAAGTAGCCAAATGAAACTTTTACTGGATTTCCACTTATTTTATCAAATCTCATCTCCACCACACAGGACAAGTTTGCATCTGTTATAGTTTTGGAGAAAATTGTGGTCATTTAATTTATGCGCGAAATGTGTTCATATTGGTTTTATATTGCATTTGGCACATGGTGACGATTATCTCGAGAGTGCAAAGTAGCCAAATGAAACTTTTACTGGATTTCCACTTATTTTATCAAATCTCATCTCCACCACACAGGACAAGTTTGCATCTGTTATAGTTTTGGATATAATTGTGGTCATTTAATTTATGCGCAAAATGTGTTCAGATTGGTTTTATATTGCATATGGCACATGGTGACGATTATCTCGAGTGTGCAAAGTAGCCAAATGAAACTTTTACTGGATTTGCACTTATTTTATCAAATCTCATCTCCACCACGCAGGACAAGTTTGCATCTGTTATTGTTTTGGAGAAAATTGTGGTCATTTCATTTATGCACGAAATGTGTTCAGATTGGTTTTATATTGCATTTGGCACATGGTGACGATTATCTCGAGAGTGCAAAAGAGTTAAATGAAACTTTTACTGGATTTCCACTTATTTTATCAAATCTCATCTCCACCACACAGGACAAGTTTGCATCTGTTATAGTTTTGGAGAAAATTGTGGTCATTTCATTTATGCGCGAAATGTGTTCAGATTGGTTTTATATTGCATTGGCACATGGTGACGATTATCTCGAGTGTGCAAAGTAGCCAAATGAAACTTTTACTGGTTTTGCACTTATTTTATCAAATCTCATCTCCACCACACAGGACAAGTTTGCATCTGTTATTGTTTTGGAGAAAATTGTGGTCATTTCATTTATGCACGAAATGTGTTCAGATTGGTTTTATATTGCATTTGGCACATGGTGACGATTATCTCGAGAGTGCAAAAGAGTAAAATGAAACTTTTACTGGATTTCTACTTATTTTATCAAATCTCATCTCCACCACACAGGACAAGTTTGCATCTGTTACAGTTTTGGAGAAAATTGTGGTCATTTCATTTATGCGCGAAATGTGTTCAGATTGGTTTTATATTGCATTTGGCACATGGTGATGATTATCTCGAGAGTGCAAAGTAGCCAAATGAAACTTTTACTGGATTTCCACTTATTTTATCAAATCTCATCTCCACCACACAGGACAAGTTTGCATCTGTTATTGTTTTGGAGAAAATTGTGGTCATTTCATTTATGTACGAAATGTGTTCAGATTGGTTTTATATTGCATTTGGCACATGGTGACGATTATCTCGAGAGTGCAAAAGAGTTAAATGAAACTTTTACTGGATTTCCACTTATTTTATCAAATCTCATCTCCACCACACAGGACAAGTTTGCATCTGTTATAGTTTTGGAGAAAATTGTGGTCATTTCATTTATTCGCGAAATTTGTTTAGATTGGTTTTATATTGCATTTGGCACATGGTGACGATTATCTCGAGAGTTCAAAGTAGCCAAATGAAACTTTTACTGGATTTCCACTTATTTTATCAAATCTCATCTCCACCACACAGGACAAGTTTGCATCTGTTATAGTTTTGGAGAAAATTGTGGTCATTTCATTTATGCGCGAAATGTGTTCAGATTGGTTGTATATTGCATTTGGCACATGGTGACGATTATGTCGAGTGTGCAAAGTAGCCAAATGAAACTTTTACTGGTTTTGCACTTATTTTATCAAATCTCATCTCCACCACACAGGACAAGTTTGCATCTGTTGTTGTTTTGGAGATAAGTGTGGTCATTTAATTTATGCGCGAAATGTGTTCAGATTGGTTTTATATTGCATTTGGCACATGGTGATGATTATCTCGAGAGTGCAAAGTAGCCAAATGAAACTTTTACTGGATTTCCACTTATTTTATCAAATCTCATCTCCACCACACAGGACAAGTTTGCATCTGTTATAGTTTTGGAGAAAATTGTGGTCATTTAATTTATGCGCGAAATGTGTTCATATTGGTTTTATATTGCATTTGGCACATGGTGACGATTATCTCGAGAGTGCAAAGTAGCCAAATGAAACTTTTACTGGATTTCCACTTATTTTATCAAATCTCATCTCCACCACACAGGACAAGTTTGCATCTGTTATAGTTTTGGATATAATTGTGGTCATTTAATTTATGCGCAAAATGTGTTCAGATTGGTTTTATATTGCATATGGCACATGGTGACGATTATCTCGAGTGTGCAAAGTAGCCAAATGAAACTTTTACTGGATTTGCACTTATTTTATCAAATCTCATCTCCACCACGCAGGACAAGTTTGCATCTGTTATTGTTTTGGAGAAAATTGTGGTCATTTCATTTATGCACGAAATGTGTTCAGATTGGTTTTATATTGCATTTGGCACATGGTGACGATTATCTCGAGAGTGCAAAAGAGTTAAATGAAACTTTTACTGGATTTCCACTTATTTTATCAAATCTCATCTCCACCACACAGGACAAGTTTGCATCTGTTATAGTTTTGGAGAAAATTGTGGTCATTTCATTTATGCGCGAAATGTGTTCAGATTGGTTTTATATTGCATTTGGCACATGGTGACGATTATTTCGAGAGTGCAAAGTAGCCAAATGAAACTTTTACTGGATTTCCACTTATTTTATCAAATCTCATCTCCACCACACAGGACAAGTTTGCATCTGTTATAGTTTTGGAGAAAATTGTGGTCATTTAATTTATGCGCGAAATGTGTTTCAGATTGGTTTTATATTGCATTTGGCACATGGTGATGATTATCTCGAGAGTGCAAAGTAGCCAAATGAAACTTTTACTGGATTTCTACTTATTTTATCAAATCTCATCTCCACCACACAGGACAAGTATGCATCTGTTATTGTTTTGGAGAAAATTGTGGTCATTTCATTTATGTACGAAATGTGTTCAGATTGGTTTTATATTGCATTTGGCACATGGTGACGATTATCTCGAGAGTGCAAAAGAGTTAAATGAAACTTTTACTGGATTTCCACTTATTTTATCAAATCTCATCTCCACCACACAGGACAAGTTTGCATCTGTTACAGTTTTGGAGAAAATTGTGGTCATTTCATTTATGCGCGAAATGTGTTCAGATTGGTTTTATATTGCATTTGGCACATGGTGATGATTATCTCGAGAGTGCAGAGTAGCCAAATGAAACTTTTACTGGATTTCCACTTATTTTATCAAATCTCATCTCCACCACACAGGACAAGTTTGCATCTGTTATAGTTTTGGAGAAAATTGTGGTCATTTAATTTATGCGCGAAATGTGTTCATATTGGTTTTATATTGCATTTGGCACATGGTGACGATTATCTCGAGAGTGCAAAGTAGCCAAATGAAACTTTTACTGGATTTCCACTTATTTTATCAAATCTCATCTCCACCACACAGGACAAGTTTGCATCTGTTATAGTTTTAGAGATAATTGTGGTCATTTAATTTATGCGCAAAATGTGTTCAGATTGGTTTTATATTGCATTTGGCACATGGTGACGATTATCTCGAGTGTGCAAAGTAGCCAAATGAAACTTTTACTGGATTTGCACTTATTTTATCAAATCTCATCTCCACCACACAGGACAAGTTTGCATCTGTTATTGTTTTGGAGAAAATTGTGGTCATTTCATTTATGCACGAAATGTGTTCAGATTGGTTTTATATTGCATTTGGCACATGGTGACGATTATCTCGAGTGTGCAAAGTAGCCAAATGAAACTTTTACTGGTTTTGCACTTATTTTATCAAATCTCATCTCCACCACACAGGACAAGTTTGCATCTGTTATAGATTTGGTGATAATTGTGGTGATTTCATTTATGCGCGAAATGTGTTTAGATTGGTTTTATATTGCATTTGGCACATGGTGACGATTATTTCGAGAGTGCAAAGTAGCCAAATGAAACTTTTACTGGATTTCCACTTATTTTATCAAATCTCATCTCCACCACACAGGACAAGTTTGCATCTGTTATAGTTTTGGAGAAAATTGTGGTCATTTAATTTATGCGCGAAATGTGTTTCAGATTGGTTTTATATTGCATTTGGCACATGGTGATGATTATCTCGAGAGTGCAAAGTAGCCAAATGAAACTTTTACTGGATTTCTACTTATTTTATCAAATTTCATCTCCACCACACAGGACAAGTATGCATCTGTTATTGTTTTGGAGAAAATTGTGGTCATTTCATTTATGTACGAAATGTGTTCAGATTGGTTTTATATTGCATTTGGCACATGGTGACGATTATCTCGAGAGTGCAAAAGAGTTAAATGAAACTTTTACTGGATTTCCACTTATTTTATCAAATCTCATCTCCACCACACAGGACAAGTTTGCATCTGTTACAGTTTTGGAGAAAATTGTGGTCATTTCATTTATGCGCGAAATGTGTTCAGATTGGTTTTATATTGCATTTGGCACATGGTGATGATTATCTCGAGAGTGCAAAGTAGCCAAATGAAACTTTTACTGGATTTCCACTTATTTTATCAAATCTCATCTCCACCACATAGGACAAGTTTGCATCTGTTATAGTTTTGGAGAAAATTGTGGTCATTTAATTTATGCGCGAAATGTGTTCAGATTGGTTTTATATTGCATTTGGCACATGGTGACGATTATCTCGAGAGTGCAAAGTAGCCAAATGAAACTTTTACTGGATTTCCACATATTTTATCAAATCTCATCTCCACCACACAGGACAAGTTTACATCTGTTATAGTTTTGGTGATAATTGTGGTCATTTAATTTATGCGCGAAATGTGTTCAGATTGGTTTTATATTGCATTTGGCACATGGTGACGATTATCTCGAGAGTGCAAAGTAGCCAAATGAAACTTTTACTGGATTTCCACTTATTTTATCAAATCTCATCTCCACCACACAGGACAAGTTTGCATCTGTTATAGTTTTGGAGAAAATTGTGGTCATTTCATTTATGCGCAAAATGTGTTCAGATTGGTTTTATATTGCATTTGGCACATGGTGACGATTATCTCGAGTGTGCAAAGTAGCCAAATGAAACTTTTACTGGTTTTGCACTTATTTTATCAAATCTCATCTCCACCACACAGGACAAGTTTGCATCTGTTATTGTTTTGGAGAAAATTGTGGTCATTTCATTTATGCACGAAATGTGTTCAGATTGGTTTTATATTGCATTTGGCACATGGTGACGATTATTTCGAGAGTGCAAAGTAGCCAAATGAAACTTTTACTGGATTTCCACTTATTTTATCAAATCTCATCTCCACCACACAGGACAAGTTTGCATCTGTTATAGTTTTGGAGAAAATTGTGGTCATTTAATTTATGCGCGAAATGTGTTTCAGATTGGTTTTATATTGCATTTGGCACATGGTGATGATTATCTCGAGAGTGCAAAGTAGCCAAATGAAACTTTTACTGGATTTCTACTTATTTTATCAAATCTCATCTCCACCACACAGGACAAGTATGCATCTGTTATTGTTTTGGAGAAAATTGTGGTCATTTCATTTATGTACGAAATGTGTTCAGATTGGTTTTATATTGCATTTGGCACATGGTGACGATTATCTCGAGAGTGCAAAAGAGTTAAATGAAACTTTTACTGGATTTCCACTTATTTTATCAAATCTCATCTCCACCACACAGGACAAGTTTGCATCTGTTACAGTTTTGGAGAAAATTGTGGTCATTTCATTTATGCGCGAAATGTGTTCAGATTGGTTTTATATTGCATTTGGCACATGGTGATGATTATCTCGAGAGTGCAGAGTAGCCAAATGAAACTTTTACTGGATTTCCACTTATTTTATCAAATCTCATCTCCACCACACAGGACAAGTTTGCATCTGTTATAGTTTTGGAGAAAATTGTGGTCATTTAATTTATGCGCGAAATGTGTTCATATTGGTTTTATCTTGCATTTGGCACATGGTGACAATTATCTCGAGAGTGCAAAGTAGCCAAATGAAACTTTTACTGGATTTCCACTTATTTTATCAAATCTCATCTCCACCACACAGGACAAGTTTGCATCTGTTATAGTTTTGGAGATAATTGTGGTCATTTAATTTATGCGCAAAATGTGTTTAGATTGGTTTTATATTGCATTTGGCACATGGTGACGATTATCTCGAGTTTGCAAAGTAGCCAAATGAAACTTTTACTGGATTTGCACTTATTTTATCAAATCTCATCTCCACCACACAGGACAAGTTTGCATCTGTTATTGTTTTGGAGAAAATTGTGGTCATTTCATTTATGCACGAAATGTGTTCAGATTGGTTTTATATTGCATTTGGCACATGGTGACGATTATCTCGAGAGTGCAAAAGAGTTAAATGAAACTTTTACTGGATTTCCACTTATTTTATCAAATCTCATCTCCACCACACAGGACAAGTTTGCATCTGTTATAGTTTTGGAGAAAATTGTGGTCATTTCATTTATGCGCGAAATGTGTTCAGATTGGTTTTATATTGCATTGGCACATGGTGACGATTATCTCGAGTGTGCAAAGTAGCCAAATGAAACTTTTACTGGTTTTGCACTTATTTTATCAAATCTCATCTCCACCACACAGGACAAGTTTGCATCTGTTATTGTTTTGGAGAAAATTGTGGTCATTTCATTTATGCACGAAATGTGTTCAGATTGGTTTTATATTGCATTTGGCACATGGTGACGATTATCTCGAGAGTGCAAAAGAGTAAAATGAAACTTTTACTGGATTTCTACTTATTTTATCAAATCTCATCTCCACCACACAGGACAAGTTTGCATCTGTTACAGTTTTGGAGAAAATTGTGGTCATTTCATTTATGCGCGAAATGTGTTCAGATTGGTTTTATATTGCATTTGGCACATGGTGATGATTATCTCGAGAGTGCAAAGTAGCCAAATGAAACTTTTACTGGATTTCCACTTATTTTATCAAATCTCATCTCCACCACACAGGACAAGTTTGCATCTGTTATAGTTTTGGAGAAAATTGTGGTCATTTAATTTATGCGCGAAATGTGTTCAGATTGGTTTTATATTGCATTTGGCACATGGTGACGATTATCTAGAGAGTGCAAAGTAGCCAAATGAAACTTTTACTGGATTTCCACTTATTTTATCAAATCTCATCTCCACCACACAGGACAAGTTTGCATCTGTTATAGTTTTGGAGAAAATTGTGGTCATTTAATTTATGCGCGAAATGTGTTCAGATTGGTTTTATATTGCATTTGGCACATGGTGACGATTATCTCGAGAGTGCAAAGTAGCCAAATGAAACTTTTACTCGATTTCCACATATTTTATCAAATCTCATCTCCACCACACAGGACAAGTTTGTATCTGTTATAGTTTTGGTGATAATTGTGGTCATTTAATTTATGCGCGAAATGTGTTCAGATTGGTTTTATATTGCATTTGGCACATGGTGACGATTATCTCGAGTGTGCAAAGTAGCCAAATGAAACTTTTACTGGATTTGCACTTATTTTATCAAATCTCATCTCCACCACACAGGACAAGTTTGCATCTGTTATTGTTTTGGAGAAAATTGTGGTCGTTTCATTTATGCACGAAATGTGTTCAGATAGGTTTTATATTGCATTTGGCACATGGTGACGATTATCTCGAGAGTGCAAAAGAGTTAAATGAAACTTTTACTGGATTTCCACTTATTTTATCAAATCTCATCTCCACCACACAGGACAAGTTTGCATCTGTTATAGTTTTGGAGATAATTGTGGTCATTTAATTTATGCACGAAATGTGTTCAGATTGGTTTTATATTGCATTTGGCACATGGTGATGACTATCTCGAGAGTGCAAAGTAGCCAAATGAAACTTTTACTGGATTTCCACTTATTTTATCAAATCTCATCTCCACCACACAGGACAAGTTTGCATCTGTTATAGTTTTGGTGATAATTGTGGTCATTTAACTTATGCGCGAAATGTGTTCAGATTGGTTTTATATTGCATTTGGCACATGGTGACGATTATCTCGAGTGTGCAAAGTAGCCAAATGAAACTTTTACTGGATTTCCACTTATTTTATCAAATCTCATCTCCACCACACAGGACAAGTTTGCATCTGTTATAGTTTTGGTGATAATTGTTGTCATTTCATTTATGCGCGAAATGTGTTTACATTGGTTTAATATTGCATTTGGCACATGGTGACGATTATCTCGAGAGTGCAAAGTAGCCAAATGAAACTTTTACTGGATTTCCACTTATTTTATCAAATCTCATCTCCACCACACAGGACAAGTTTGCATCTGCTATAGTTTTGGAGAAAATTGTGGTCATTTAATTTATGCGCGAAATGTGTTTCAGATTGGTTTTATATTGCATTTGGCACATGGTGATGATTATCTCGAGAGTGCAAAGTAGCCAAATGAAACTTTTACTGGATTTCCACTTATTTTATCAAATCTCATCTCCACCACACAGGACAAGTTTGCATCTGTTATTGTTTTGGAGAAAATTGTGGTCATTTCATTTATGTACGAAATGTGTTCAGATTGGTTTTATATTGCATTTGGCACATGGTGACGATTATCTCGAGAGTGCAAAAGAGTTAAATGAAACTTTTACTGGATTTCCACTTATTTTATCAAATCTCATCTCCACCACACAGGACAAGTTTGCATCTGTTATAGTTTTAGAGAAATTTGTGGTCATTTAATTTATGCGCGAAATGTGTTCAGATTGGTTTTATATTGCATTTGGCACATGGTGACGATTATCTCGAGAGTGCAAAGTAGCCAAATGAAACTTTTACTGGATTTCCACTTATTTTATCAAATCTCATCTCCACCACACAGGACAAGTTTGCATCTGTTATAGTTTTGGAGAAAATTGTGGTCATTTCATTTATGCGCAAAATGTGTTCAGATTGGTTTTATATTGCATTTGGCACATGGTGACGATTATCTCGAGTGTGCAAAGTAGCCAAATGAAACTTTTACTGGTTTTGCACTTATTTTATCAAATCTCATCTCCACCACACAGGACAAGTTTGCATCTGTTATTGTTTTGGAGAAAATTGTGGTCATTTCATTTATGCACGAAATGTGTTCAGATTGGTTTTATATTGCATTTGGCACATGGTGACGATTATTTCGAGAGTGCAAAGTAGCCAAATGAAACTTTTACTGGATTTCCACTTATTTTATCAAATCTCATCTCCACCACACAGGACAAGTTTGCATCTGTTATAGTTTTGGAGAAAATTGTGGTCATTTAATTTATGCGCGAAATGTGTTTCAGATTGGTTTTATATTGCATTTGGCACATGGTGATGATTATCTCGAGAGTGCAAAGTAGCCAAATGAAACTTTTACTGGATTTCTACTTATTTTATCAAATCTCATCTCCACCACACAGGACAAGTATGCATCTGTTATTGTTTTGGAGAAAATTGTGGTCATTTCATTTATGTACGAAATGTGTTCAGATTGGTTTTATATTGCATTTGGCACATGGTGACGATTATCTCGAGAGTGCAAAAGAGTTAAATGAAACTTTTACTGGATTTCCACTTATTTTATCAAATCTCATCTCCACCACACAGGACAAGTTTGCATCTGTTACAGTTTTGGAGAAAATTGTGGTCATTTCATTTATGCGCGAAATGTGTTCAGATTGGTTTTATATTGCATTTGGCACATGGTGATGATTATCTCGAGAGTGCAGAGTAGCCAAATGAAACTTTTACTGGATTTCCACTTATTTTATCAAATCTCATCTCCACCACACAGGACAAGTTTGCATCTGTTATAGTTTTGGAGAAAATTGTGGTCATTTAATTTATGCGCGAAATGTGTTCATATTGGTTTTATCTTGCATTTGGCACATGGTGACAATTATCTCGAGAGTGCAAAGTAGCCAAATGAAACTTTTACTGGATTTCCACTTATTTTATCAAATCTCATCTCCACCACACAGGACAAGTTTGCATCTGTTATAGTTTTGGAGATAATTGTGGTCATTTAATTTATGCGCAAAATGTGTTTAGATTGGTTTTATATTGCATTTGGCACATGGTGACGATTATCTCGAGTTTGCAAAGTAGCCAAATGAAACTTTTACTGGATTTGCACTTATTTTATCAAATCTCATCTCCACCACACAGGACAAGTTTGCATCTGTTATTGTTTTGGAGAAAATTGTGGTCATTTCATTTATGCACGAAATGTGTTCAGATTGGTTTTATATTGCATTTGGCACATGGTGACGATTATCTCGAGAGTGCAAAAGAGTAAAATGAAACTTTTACTGGATTTCTACTTATTTTATCAAATCTCATCTCCACCACACAGGACAAGTTTGCATCTGTTACAGTTTTGGAGAAAATTGTGGTCATTTCATTTATGCGCGAAATGTGTTCAGATTGGTTTTATATTGCATTTGGCACATGGTGATGATTATCTCGAGAGTGCAAAGTAGCCAAATGAAACTTTTACTGGATTTCCACTTATTTTATCAAATCTCATCTCCACCACACAGGACAAGTTTGCATCTGTTATAGTTTTGGAGAAAATTGTGGTCATTTAATTTATGCGCGAAATGTGTTCAGATTGGTTTTATATTGCATTTGGCACATGGTGACGATTATCTCGAGAGTGCAAAGTAGCCAAATGAAACTTTTACTGGATTTCCACTTATTTTATCAAATCTCATCTCCACCACACAGGACAAGTTTGCATCTGTTATAGTTTTGGAGAAAATTGTGGTCATTTAATTTATGCGCGAAATGTGTTCAGATTGGTTTTATATTGCATTTGGCACATGGTGACGATTATCTCGAGAGTGCAAAGTAGCCAAATGAAACTTTTACTCGATTTCCACATATTTTATCAAATCTCATCTCCACCACACAGGACAAGTTTGTATCTGTTATAGTTTTGGTGATAATTGTGGTCATTTAATTTATGCGCGAAATGTGTTCAGATTGGTTTTATATTGCATTTGGCACATGGTGACGATTATCTCGAGTGTGCAAAGTAGCCAAATGAAACTTTTACTGGATTTGCACTTATTTTATCAAATCTCATCTCCACCACACAGGACAAGTTTGCATCTGTTATTGTTTTGGAGAAAATTGTGGTCGTTTCATTTATGCACGAAATGTGTTCAGATAGGTTTTATATTGCATTTGGCACATGGTGACGATTATCTCGAGAGTGCAAAAGAGTTAAATGAAACTTTTACTGGATTTCCACTTATTTTATCAAATCTCATCTCCACCACACAGGACAAGTTTGCATCTGTTATAGTTTTGGAGATAATTGTGGTCATTTAATTTATGCACGAAATGTGTTCAGATTGGTTTTATATTGCATTTGGCACATGGTGATGACTATCTCGAGAGTGCAAAGTAGCCAAATGAAACTTTTACTGGATTTCCACTTATTTTATCAAATCTCATCTCCACCACACAGGACAAGTTTGCATCTGTTATAGTTTTGGTGATAATTGTGGTCATTTAACTTATGCGCGAAATGTGTTCAGATTGGTTTTATATTGCATTTGGCACATGGTGACGATTATCTCGAGTGTGCAAAGTAGCCAAATGAAACTTTTACTGGATTTCCACTTATTTTATCAAATCTCATCTCCACCACACAGGACAAGTTTGCATCTGTTATAGTTTTGGTGATAATTGTTGTCATTTCATTTATGCGCGAAATGTGTTTACATTGGTTTAATATTGCATTTGGCACATGGTGACGATTATCTCGAGAGTGCAAAGTAGCCAAATGAAACTTTTACTGGATTTCCACTTATTTTATCAAATCTCATCTCCACCACACAGGACAAGTTTGCATCTGCTATAGTTTTGGAGAAAATTGTGGTCATTTAATTTATGCGCGAAATGTGTTTCAGATTGGTTTTATATTGCATTTGGCACATGGTGATGATTATCTCGAGAGTGCAAAGTAGCCAAATGAAACTTTTACTGGATTTCCACTTATTTTATCAAATCTCATCTCCACCACACAGGACAAGTTTGCATCTGTTATTGTTTTGGAGAAAATTGTGGTCATTTCATTTATGTACGAAATGTGTTCAGATTGGTTTTATATTGCATTTGGCACATGGTGACGATTATCTCGAGAGTGCAAAAGAGTTAAATGAAACTTTTACTGGATTTCCACTTATTTTATCAAATCTCATCTCCACCACACAGGACAAGTTTGCATCTGTTATAGTTTTAGAGAAATTTGTGGTCATTTAATTTATGCGCGAAATGTGTTCAGATTGGTTTTATATTGCATTTGGCACATGGTGACGATTATCTCGAGAGTGCAAAGTAGCCAAATGAAACTTTTACTGGATTTCCACTTATTTTATCAAATCTCATCTCCACCACACAGGACAAGTTTGCATCTGTTATAGTTTTGGAGATAATTGTGGTCATTTAATTTATGCGCGAAATGTGTTCACATTTGTTTTATATTGCATTTGGCACATGGTGACGATTATCTCGAGTGTGCAAAGTAGCCAAATGAAACTTTTACTGGATTTGAACTTATTTTATCAAATCTCATCTCCACCACACATGACAAGTTTGCATCTGTTATTGTTTTGGAGAAAATTGTGGTCATTTCATTTATGCACGAAATGTGTTCAGATTCGTTTTATATTGCATTTGGCACATGGTGATGATTATCTCGAGAGTGCAAAAGAGTTAAATGAAACTTTTACTGGATTTGCACTTATTTTATCAAATCTCATCTCCACCACATAGGACAAGTTTGCATCTGTTATTGTTTTGGAGAAAATTGTGGTCATTTCATTTATGCACGAAATGTGTTCAGATTGGTTTTATATTGCATTTGGCACATGGTGACGATTATCTCGAGAGTGCAAAGGAGTTAAATGAAACTTTTACTGGATTTCCACTTATTTTATCAAATCTCATCACCACACAGGACAAGTTTGCATCTGTTATAGTTTTGGAGAAAATTGTGGTCATTTCATTTATGCGCGAAATGTGTTCAGATTGGTTTTATATTGCATTTGGCACATGGTGACGATTATCTCAAGAGTGCAAAAGTAGCCAAATGAAACTTTTACTGGTTTTGCACTTATTTTATCAAATCTCATCTCCACCACACAGGACAAGTTTGCATCTGTTATTGTTTTGGAGAAAATTGTGGTCATTTCTTTTATGCACGAAATGTGTTCAGATTGGTTTTATATTGCATTTGGCACATGGTGACGATTATCTCAAGAGTGCAAAAGAGTTAAATGAAACTTTTACTGGATTTCCACTTATTTTCTCAAATCTCATCTCCACCACACAGGACAAGTTTGCATCTGTTATAGTTTTGGAGAAAATTGTGGTCATTTCATTTATGCGCGAAATGTGTTCAGTTTGGTTTTATATTGCATTTGGCACATGGTGACGAATATCTCGAGAGTGCAAAGTAGCCAAATGAAACTTTTACTGGATTTCCACTTATTTTATCAAATCTCATCTCCACCACACAGGACAAGTTTGCATCTGTTATAGTTTTGGAGAAAATTGTGGTCATTTCATTTATGCGCGAAATGTGTTCAGATTGGTTTTATATTGCATTTGGCACATGGTGACGAATATCTCGAGAGTGCAAAGTAGCCAAATGAAACTTTTACTGGATTTCCACTTATTTTATCAAATCTCATCTCCACCACACAGGACAAGTTTGCATCTGTTATAGTTTTGGAGATAATTGTGGTCATTTAATTTATGCGCGAAATGTGTTCAGATTGGTTTTATATTGCATTTGGCACATGGTGACGATTATCTCGAGTGTGCAAAGTAGCCAAATGAAACTTTTACTGGATTTGCACTTATTTTATCAAATCTCATCTCCACCACACAGGACAAGTTTGCATCAGTTATTGTTTTGGAGAAAATTGTGGTCATTTCATTTATGCACGAAATGTGTTCAGATTCGTTTTATATTGCATTTGGCACATGGTGACGATTATCTCGAGAGTGCAAAAGAGTTAAATGAAACTTTTACTGGATTTCCACTTATTTTATCAAATCTCATCTCCACCACACAGGACAAGTTTGCATCTGTTATAGTTTTGGAGAAAATTGTGGTCATTTCATTTATGCGCAAAATGTGTTCAGATTGGTTTTATATTGCATTTGGCACATGGTGACGATTATCTCGAGAGTGCAAAGTAGCCAAATGAAACTTTTACTGGATTTACACTTATTTTATTAAATCTCATCTCCACCACACAGGACAAGTTTGCATCTGTTATTGTTTTGGAGAAAATTGTGGTCATTTCATTTATGCACGAAATGTGTTCAGATTGGTTTTATATTGCACTTGGCACATGGTGACGATTATCTCGAGAGTGCAAAAGAGTTAAATTAAACTTTTACTGGATTTCCACTTATTTTATCAAATCTCATCTCCACCACACAGGACAAGTTTGCATCTGTTATAGTTTTGGAGAAAATTGTGGTCATTTCATTTATGCGCGAAATGTGTTCAGATTGGTTTTATATTGCATTTGGCACATGGTGACGATTATCTCGAGTGTGCAAAGTAGCCAAATGAAACTTTTACTGGATTTGCACTTATTTTATCAAATCTCATCTCCACCACACAGGACAAGTTTGCATCTGTTATAGTTTGGGAGAAAATTGTGGTCATTTCATTTATGCGCGAAATGTGTTTCAGATTGGTTTTATATTGCATTTGGCACATGGTGATGATTATCTCGAGAGTGCAAAGTAGCCAAATGAAACTTTTACTGGATTTCCACTTATTTTATCAAATCTCATCTCCACCACACAGGACAAGTTTGCATCTGTTATTATTTTGGAGAAAATTGTGGTCATTTCATTTATGTACGAAATGTGTTCAGATTGGTTTTATATTGCATTTGGCACATGGTGACGATTATCTCGAGAGTGCAAAAGAGTTAAATGAAACTTTTACTGGATTTCCACTTATTTTATCAAATCTCATCTCCACCACACAGGACAAGTTTGCATCTGTTATAGTTTTAGAGAAATTTGTGGTCATTTAATTTATGCGCGAAATGTGTTCAGATTGGTTTTATATTGCATTTGGCACATGGTGACGATTATCTCGAGAGTGCAAAGTAGCCAAATGAAACTTTTACTGGATTTCCACTTATTTTATCAAATCTCATCTCCACCACACAGGACAAGTTTGCATCTGTTATAGTTTTGGAGATAATTGTGGTCATTTAATTTATGCACGAAATGTGTTCACATTGGTTTTATATTGCATTTGGCACATGGTGACGATTATCTCGAGTGTGCAAAGTAGCCACATGAAACTTTTACTGGATTTGAACTTATTTTATCAAATCTCATCTCCACCACACAGGACAAGTTTGCATCTGTTATTGTTTTGGAGAAAATTGTGGTCATTTCATTTATGCACGAAATGTGTTCAGATTCGTTTTATATTGCATTTGGCACATGGTGACGATTATCTCGAGAGTGCAAAAGAGTTAAATGAAACTTTTACTGGATTTGCACTTATTTTATCAAATCTCATCTCCACCACATAGGACAAGTTTGCATCTGTTATAGTTTTAGAGAAATTTGTGGTCATTTCATTTATGCACGAAATGTGTTCATATTGGTTTTATATTGCATTTGGCACATGATGACGATTATCTCGAGAGTGCAAAGGAGTTAAATAAAACTTTTACTGGATTTCCACTTTTTTTATCAAATCTCATCACCACACAGGACAAGTTTGCATCTGTTATAGTTTTGGAGAAAATTGTGGTCATTTCATTTATGCGCGAAATGTGTTCAGATTGGTTTTATATTGCATTTGGCACATGGTGACGATTATTTCAAGAGTGCAAAAGTAGCCAAATGAAACTTTTACTGGTTTTGCACTTATTTTATCAAATCTCATCTCCACCACACAGGACAAGTTTGCATCTGTTATTGTTTTGGAGAAAATTGTGGTCATTTCTTTTATGCACGAAATGTGTTCAGATTGGTTTTATATTGCATTTGGCACATGGTGACGATTATCTCAAGAGTGCAAAAGAGTTAAATGAAACTTTTACTGGATTTCCACTTATTTTATCAAATCTCATCTCCACCACACAGGACAAGTTTGCATCTGTTTTAGTTTTGGAGATAATTGTGGTCATTTAATTTATGCGCGAAATGTGTTCAGATTGGTTTTATATTGCATTTGGCACATGGTGATGATTATCTCGAGAGTGCAAAGTAGCCAAATGAAACTTTTACTGGATTTCCACTTATTTTATCAAATCTCATCTCCACCACACAGGACAAGTTTGCATCTGTTATTATTTTGGAGAAAATTGTGGTCATTTCATTTATGTACGAAATGTGTTCAGATTGGTTTTATATTGCATTTGGCACATGGTGACGATTATCTCGAGAGTGCAAAAGAGTTAAATGAAACTTTTACTGGATTTCCACTTATTTTATCAAATCTCATCTCCACCACACAGGACAAGTTTGCATCTGTTATAGTTTTAGAGAAATTTGTGGTCATTTAATTTATGCGCGAAATGTGTTCAGATTGGTTTTATATTGCATTTGGCACATGGTGACGATTATCTCGAGAGTGCAAAGTAGCCAAATGAAACTTTTACTGGATTTCCACTTATTTTATCAAATCTCATCTCCACCACACAGGACAAGTTTGCATCTGTTATAGTTTTGGAGATAATTGTGGTCATTTAATTTATGCGCGAAATGTGTTCACATTGGTTTTATATTGCATTTGGCACATGGTGACGATTATCTCGAGTGTGCAAAGTAGCCACATGAAACTTTTACTGGATTTGAACTTATTTTATCAAATCTCATCTCCACCACACAGGACAAGTTTGCATCTGTTATGGTTTTGGAGAAAATTGTGGTCATTTCATTTATGCACGAAATGTGTTCAGATTCGTTTTATATTGCATTTGGCACATGGTGACGATTATCTCGAGAGTGCAAAAGAGTTAAATGAAACTTTTACTGGATTTGCACTTATTTTATCAAATGTCATCTCCACCACATAGGACAAGTTTGCATCTGTTATAGTTTTAGAGAAATTTGTGGTCATTTCATTTATGCACGAAATGTGTTCATATTGGTTTTATATTGCATTTGGCACATGATGACGATTATCTCGAGAGTGCAAAGGAGTTAAATAAAACTTTTACTGGATTTCCACTTTTTTTATCAAATCTCATCACCACACAGGACAAGTTTGCATCTGTTATAGTTTTGGAGAAAATTGTGGTCATTTCATTTATGCGCGAAATGTGTTCAGATTGGTTTTATATTGCATTTGGCACATGGTGACGATTATTTCAAGAGTGCAAAAGTAGCCAAATGAAACTTTTACTGGTTTTGCACTTATTTTATCAAATCTCATCTCCACCACACAGGACAAGTTTGCATCTGTTATTGTTTTGGAGAAAATTGTGGTCATTTCTTTTATGCACGAAATGTGTTCAGATTGGTTTTATATTGCATTTGGCACATGGTGACGATTATCTCAAGAGTGCAAAAGAGTTAAATGAAACTTTTACTGGATTTCCACTTATTTTATCAAATCTCATCTCCATCACACAGGACAAGTTTGCATCTGTTATAGTTTTGGAGAAAATTGTGGTCATTTCATTTATGCGCGAAATGTGTTAAGATTGGTTTTATATTGCATTTGGCACATGGTGACGATTATCTCGAGAGTGCAAAGTAGCCAAATGAAACTTTTACTGGATTTCCTCTTATTTTATCAAATCTCATCTCCACCACACAGGACAAGTTTGCATCTGTTATAGTTTTGGAGAAAATTGTGGTCATTTCATTTATGCGCGAAATGTGTTCAGATTGGTTTTATATTGCATTTGGCACATGGTGACGAATATCTCGAGAGTGCAAAGTAGCCAAATGAAACTTTTACTGGATTTCCACTTATTTTATCAAATCTCATCTCCACCACACAGGACAAGTTTGCATCTGTTATAGTTTTGGAGATAATTGTGGTCATTTAATTTATGCGCGAAATGTGTTCAGATTGGTTTTATATTGCATTTGGCACATGGTGACGATTATCTCGAGTGTGCAAAGTAGCAAAATGAAACTTTTACTGGATTTGCACTTATTTTATCAAATCTCATCTCCACCACACAGGACAAGTTTGCATCTGTTATTGTTTTGCAGAAAATTGTGGTCATTTCATTTATGCACGAAATGTGTTCAGATTCGTTTTATATTGCATTTGGCACATGGTGACGATTATCTCGAGAGTGCAAAAGAGTTAAATGAAACTTTTACTGGATTTCCACTTATTTTATCAAATCTCATCTCCACCACACAGGACAAGTTTGCATCTGTTATAGTTTTGGTGAAAATTGTGGTCATTTCATTTATGCGCAAAATGTGTTCAGATTGGTTTTATATTGCATTTGGCACATGGTGATGATTATCTCGAGAGTGCAAAGTAGCCAAATGAAACTTTTACTGGATTTCCACTTATTTTATCAAATCTCATCTCCACCACACAGGACAAGTTTGCATCTGTTATTATTTTGGAGAAAATTGTGGTCATTTCATTTATGTACGAAATGTGTTCAGATTGGTTTTATATTGCATTTGGCACATGGTGACGATTATCTCGAGAGTGCAAAAGAGTTAAATGAAACTTTTACTGGATTTCCACTTATTTTATCAAATCTCATCTCCACCACACAGGACAAGTTTGCATCTGTTATAGTTTTAGAGAAATTTGTGGTCATTTAATTTATGCGCGAAATGTGTTCAGATTGGTTTTATATTGCATTTGGCACATGGTGACGATTATCTCGAGAGTGCAAAGTAGCCAAATGAAACTTTTACTGGATTTCCACTTATTTTATCAAATCTCATCTCCACCACACAGGACAAGTTTGCATCTGTTATAGTTTTGGAGATAATTGTGGTCATTTAATTTATGCGCGAAATGTGTTCACATTGGTTTTATATTGCATTTGGCACATGGTGACGATTATCTCGAGTGTGCAAAGTAGCCACATGAAACTTTTACTGGATTTGAACTTATTTTATCAAATCTCATCTCCACCACACAGGACAAGTTTGCATCTGTTATTGTTTTGGAGAAAATTGTGGTCATTTCATTTATGCACGAAATGTGTTCAGATTCGTTTTATATTGCATTTGGCACATGGTGACGATTATCTCGAGAGTGCAAAAGAGTTAAATGAAACTTTTACTGGATTTGCACTTATTTTATCAAATGTCATCTCCACCACATAGGACAAGTTTGCATCTGTTATAGTTTTAGAGAAATTTGTGGTCATTTCATTTATGCACGAAATGTGTTCATATTGGTTTTATATTGCATTTGGCACATGATGACGATTATCTCGAGAGTGCAAAGGAGTTAAATAAAACTTTTACTGGATTTCCACTTTTTTTATCAAATCTCATCACCACACAGGACAAGTTTGCATCTGTTATAGTTTTGGAGAAAATTGTGGTCATTTCATTTATGCGCGAAATGTGTTCAGATTGGTTTTATATTGCATTTGGCACATGGTGACGATTATTTCAAGAGTGCAAAAGTAGCCAAATGAAACTTTTACTGGTTTTGCACTTATTTTATCAAATCTCATCTCCACCACACAGGACAAGTTTGCATCTGTTATTGTTTTGGAGAAAATTGTGGTCATTTCTTTTATGCACGAAATGTGTTCAGATTGGTTTTATATTGCATTTGGCACATGGTGACGATTATCTCAAGAGTGCAAAAGAGTTAAATGAAACTTTTACTGGATTTCCACTTATTTTATCAAATCTCATCTCCACCACACAGGACAAGTTTGCATCTGTTATAGTTTTGGAGAAAAATGTGGTCATTTCATTTATGCGCGAAATGTGTTAAGATTGGTTTTATATTGCATTTGGCACATGGTGACGATTATCTCGAGAGTGCAAAGTAGCCAAATGAAACTTTTACTGGATTTCCTCTTATTTTATCAAATCTCATCTCCACCACACAGGACAAGTTTGCATCTGTTATAGTTTTGGAGAAAATTGTGGTCATTTCATTTATGCGCGAAATGTGTTCAGATTGGTTTTATATTGCATTTGGCACATGGTGACGAATATCTCGAGAGTGCAAAGTAGCCAAATGAAACTTTTACTGGATTTCCACTTATTTTATCAAATCTCATCTCCACCACACAGGACAAGTTTGCATCTGTTATAGTTTTGGAGATAATTGTGGTCATTTAATTTATGCGCGAAATGTGTTCAGATTGGTTTTATATTGCATTTGGCACATGGTGACGATTATCTCGAGTGTGCAAAGTAGCAAAATGAAACTTTTACTGGATTTGCACTTATTTTATCAAATCTCATCTCCACCACACAGGACAAGTTTGCATCTGTTATTGTTTTGCAGAAAATTGTGGTCATTTCATTTATGCATGAAATGTGTTCAGATTCGTTTTATATTGCATTTGGCACATGGTGACGATTATCTCGAGAGTGCAAAAGAGTTAAATGAAACTTTTACTGGATTTCCACTTATTTTATCAAATCTCATCTCCACCACACAGGACAAGTTTGCATCTGTTATAGTTTTGGTGAAAATTGTGGTCATTTCATTTATGCGCAAAATGTGTTCAGATTGGTTTTATATTGCACTTGGCACATGGTGACGATTATCTCGAGAGTGCAAAGTAGCCAAATTAAACTTTTACTGGATTTACACTTATTTTATCAAATCTCATCTCCACCACACAGGACAAGTTTGCATCTGTTATTGTTTTGGAGAAAATTGTGGTCATTTCATTTATGCACGAAATGTGTTCAGATTGGTTTTATATTGCATTTGGCACATGGTGACGATTATCTCGAGAGTGCAAAGTAGCCAAATGAAACTTTTACTGTATTTCCACTTATTTTATCAAATCTCATCTCCACCACACAGGACAAGTTTGCATCTGTTATAGTTTTGTAGAAAATTGTGGTCATTTAATTTATGCGCGAAATGTGTTCAGATTGGTTTTATATTGCATTTGGCACATGGTGACGATTATCTCGAGTGTGCAAAGTAGCCAAATGAAACTTTTACTGGATTTGCACTTATTTTATCAAATCTCATCTCCACCACACAGGACAAGTTTGCATCTGTTATAGTTTTGGAGAAAGTTGTGGTCATTTCATTTATGCGCGAGATGTCTTCAAATTGGATTTAAATTGCATTTGGCGCATGGTGACGATTATCTCAAGAGTGCAAAGTAGCCAAATGAAACTTTTACTGGATTTCCAATTATTTTATCAAATCTCATCTCCACCACACAGGACAAGTTTGCATCTGTTATAGTTTTGGAGAAAATTGTGGTCATTTAATTTATGCGCGAAATGTGTTTCAGATTGGTTTTATATTGCATTTGGCACACGGTGATGATTATCTCGAGAGTGCAAAGTAGCCAAATGAAACTTTTACTGGATTTCCACTTATTTTATCAAATCTCATCTCCACCACACAGGACAAGTTTGCATCTGTTATTGTTTTGGAGAAAATTGTGGTCATTTCATTTATGTACGAAATGTGTTCAAATTGGTTTTATATTGCATTTGGCACATGGTGACGATTATCTCGAGAGTGCAAAAGAGTTAAATGAAACTTTTACTGGATTTCCACTTATTTTATCAAATCTCATCTCCACCACACAGGACAAGTTTGCATCTGTTATAGTTTTAGAGAAATTTGTGGTCATTTAATTTATGCGCGAAATGTGTTCAGATTGGTTTTATATTGCATTTGGCACATGGTGACGATTATCTCGAGAGTGCAAAGTAGCCAAATGAAACTTTTACTGGATTTCCACTTATTTTATCAAATCTCATCTCCACCACACAGGACAAGTTTGCATCTGTTATAGTTTTGGAGATAATTGTGGTCATTTAATTTATGCGCGAAATGTGTTCAGATTGGTTTTATATTGCATTTGGCACATGGTGACGATTATCTCGAGTGTGCAAAGTAGCCAAATGAAACTTTTACTGGATTTGAACTTATTTTATCAAATCTCATCTCCACCACACAGGACAAGCTTGCATCTGTTATTGTTTTGGAGAAAATTGTGGTCATTTCTTTTATGCACGAAATGTGTTCAAATTCGTTTTATATTGCATTTGGCACATGGTGACGATTATCTCGAGAGTGCAAAAGAGTTAAATGAAACTTTTACTGGATTTGCACTTATTTTATCAAATCTCATCTCCACCACATAGGACAAGTTTGCATCTGTTATTGATTTGGAGAAAATTGTGGTCATTTCATTTATGCACGAAATGTGTTCAGATTGGTTTTATATTGCATTTGGCACATGGTGACGATTATCTCGAGAGTGCAAAAGAGTTAAATTAACCTTTTACTGGATTTCCACTTATTTTATCAAATCTCATCACCACACAGGACAAGTTTGCATCTGTTATAGTTTTGGTGAAAATTGTGCTCATTTCATTTATGCGCAAAATGTGTTCAGATTGGTTTTATATTGCATTTGGCACATGGTGACGATTATCTCGAGAGTGCAAAGTAGCCAAATTAAACTTTTACTGGATTTACACTTATTTTATCAAATCTCATCTCCACCACACAGGACAAGTTTGCATCTGTTATAGTTTTGTAGAAAATTGTGGTCATTTCATTTATGCACGAAATGTGTTCAGATTGGTTTTATATTGCATTTGGCACATGGTGACGATTATCTCGAGTGTGCAAAGTAGCCAAATGAAACTTTTACTGGATTTCCACTTATTTTATCAAATCTCATCTCCACCACACAGGACAAGTTTGCATCTGTTATAGTTTTGGAGAAAGTTGTGGTCATTTCATTTATGCGCGAGATGTCTTCAAATTGGATTTAAATTGCATTTGGCGCATGGTGACGATTATCTCAAGAGTGCAAAGTAGCCAAATGAAACTTTTACTGGATTTCCAATTATTTTATCAAATCTCATCTCCACCACACAGGACAAGTTTGCATCTGTTATAGTTTTGGAGAAAATTGTGGTCATTTAATTTATGCGTGAAATGTGTTTCAGATTGGTTTTATATTGCATTTGGCACATGGTGATGATTATCTCGAGAGTGCAAAGTAGCCAAATGAAACTTTTACTGGATTTGCACTTATTTTATCAAATCTCATCTCCACCACACAGGACAAGTTTGCATCTGTTATTGTTTTGGAGAAAATTGTGGTCATTTCATTTATGCACGAAATGTGTTCTGATTCGTTTTATATTGCAATTGGCACATGGTGACGATTATCTCGAGAGTGCAAAAGAGTTAAATGAAACTTTTACTGGATTTCCACTTATTTTATCAAATCTCATCTCCACCACACAGGACAAGTTTGCATCTGTTATAGTTTTGGAGAAAATTGTGGTCATTTCATTTATGCGCAAAATGTGTTCAGATTGGTTTTATATTGCATTTGGCACATGGTGACGATTATCTCGAGAGTGCAAAGTAGCCAAATGAAACTTTTACTGGATTTACACTTATTTTATCAAATCTCATCTCCACCACACAGGACAAGTTTGCATCTGTTATTGTTTTGGAGAAAATTGTGGTCATTTTATTTATGCACGAAATGTGTTCAGATTGGTTTTATATTGCATTTGGCACATGGTGACGATTATCTCGAGAGTGCAAAAGAGTTAAATTAAACTTTTACTGGATTTCCACTTATTTTATCAAATCTCATCTC
>NW_027443994.1:0-31014 GCF_048569485.1 Anomaloglossus baeobatrachus | reverse complement strand
GTCAGTCTGCTCCTCTGCTACCACTACCCTAAACTGTTCTCTATTCCTTTTTCCGCCTCCAGGACTGTGAACTCCTCAGTGGGTGGGGCCAACTGCCTGGCTCCACCTTACCTGGTGTGGACATCAGCCCCTGGAGGGAGGCAACAACGATTTGTGTGCGGCTGATGTGCCTAACCCGGGGTGTGGGGTGTGTTGTTGCAGTACCTGTGACGACCTGGCTTGTCCAAGGCACCACACCAGAAAATCAAGATGATTAATTAAGTATGTAGATGACCTATTGTTATGTTCACCAGACAGACAAATATATCTTTAAGAAAACACATTCTATGTTAAATTCTTGCACATGGGGGCTAGTCAGAGACAAAGTTGCAAAAGATAAATGATAAGGTTATTGTCCTTGATCACTGTATTTTTGCAGAATTGAAACACATTACCCACTGACAAAAGAGAAAGCAATAAATCAGACAAAAAAGTCCATTACTGGACGCTGGGCGCTTTCCTGGGATTGGTGAGTTGTAAATTGTGGATGTCATTCCTTCAGCATCAGAGAAAATGCAGCCAACTATTTGATGTACTGGCAGCATGTAACAAAGACAAAACCCTATCAACAGACTCCAAAAGCAAAAGAGGGGTTTGAGATGCTGAAAAGTGACATTTTTTCTGCACCGGCACTGGGAGATCTCTCATTTCATTTATTTTGTTATAAATTGGGGAAAAACACCATCTAGTGGGTCATGTATTTGAGTGGTGGTTGCCTGTGCAATGTTAAAAAGAAGGGTTGTTAATGTTAATTTAGTATTTCACCTTAGAAATACAGGCACACCACTCAGTGTAGTAATTATTACTCCAAGCAATGACAAAATATTTATCAATGAACGGACTAGCAAGGTGTGAGGTAATTCTACTTATAGTATTGAATCCAGTTACTTTGTTATTCAACACAGATGACAAATGAAATTTAGAGACAATTGCTTTGAATAGGTGGAGAACACAGCATAACACTGTGAACTTTGCTAGTGGATATATACAAAAAAGGGGGGAAAAGGAGGGCATTCGTTATATACTCCAGTAGTATAGTAGCGCTTCCCCTGTAATAGTCACTATGAAACATGTCTGCTAACTAGAATATGAAAATATGGTTATTTGTTCAGTATTTTCAACCATATAAAGTATAGAAGACCATTAACTGGTCAGAGATAATGTTATAAGAATGATATAATGACATTTTTTTCGTTTTGTTTTTATAGATGTTAGTCGATTCTGCACTGGATATGCTACGGTTCACACAACATGAGGTAATTAAAATTTAAACCACTCCCTCTTTACCTATATTGGTATAGGAGGAAGTAATGATGAGGCCCTCTTTGAATGGGAAGAACAGAACTGGGTAAGATGGTTAAAAATGTAAGTGATAGATCTTTTCTGAATGTCAACTGAAATGAAAAACTGTAGAATGTGCATGAGCCCGGATGAAGGCTCTCCTGTTGTTGCTCTCCTGTTGTTAAACAAGCCAGGTACAATGAAGATAAAGTATAGACCTGAGCTAACAGTGATGGAGCCAAAGGAGATGCTTGCACAGGTGCAGTCAACAAGAAACAATGATCGGGCCTAGAGTTGAGAGTTTCCACCTTTCCCTGTACAGACCACCTTGTTGGCTCCTGTCACGTCCATGACATCTGCCACTCCTTTTGTTCTTAAATCCCTACAGGTACAAGCAATTCAACAAGGAGTGCAGTGTGAGACTCAGGAAGCCCAGCTGACTGAGGAAGGTCTGTGGATACAGGGCGGTAAGCTTTCTCTGCCCTAAGCTCTCTTTTCATTGATGGTCCAGGTAACCCATAGATTAATAAGGAATTCTCTGTGAAAACCAGATATCAGTGTGTGTCTTAAGAGAAAAGGTATGGGTGAAACCAGGGTTTAGTCCAGATTCACCCAGACTTGTAAGACACATGTCCAAAATAATGTAAGAAGAAAAACTGTATAGTCTCATAGAAACATACCCTGCATTAGCTCTTCCCATTTCAGAGACTGCAGATAGATTATAGCGATATACCATGAGCAGGTTTTTATGCAAGTTTGTGTGTGTTCTGTAAATTTCTTTCCAGATTTGGTCAGACGCAATCCAGTGAAGAAAATGGTACGTTATTGCTAAAAAAGTACATGATGGGAATAGTATGTAGAAAATATTTACAAAAATAAAGGTGGAAACTGGCAACTTATAGAGTAAGTACATATTTTTGTTTCTTTTCTAATAAACAGATTCTTCAGATTTAGTAGGATACAGTAATCAGACATGTGCAATTTTTGTTATATATATGATTGATTAAACATGTAATAAACAGGTGGTTTCAGTTTCATTCCAGATCCTTCTAATCTGGAAGGCACACACTCTCTAAAGTCTGGGGGCTTGGTGCAATCCAGAAACTTGTGAGCAAAAGCTTGGATCCACACCAAGTCCAACTTAGTACACCAACCTCAGTAAAAGTCCATGCATCCTACTACAAGAAGTTCTACAAGGACTGAGAGAATTATATTAGGAAAATATGATCTTAAAAAGGAGAAAGCTACTGATACTGAATCCCTCAAAACCCAAGTAATGAAGACAATAACAACCACAAAGAGATGCAGATGCATAATATGTGATAAGGAGACCCTAATGGACTTGGCGGACTGCACCTATTATGGAAGTCCTATGGAATTGATTGTCCAGATGAAACCAGAGATGACCAAGCTACAAGAAAGTCAACAAAATGACAACTTTAATACTGTGTAAAACACCATAAAAGTATGTGACATATAAACACACTACACAGATTACATAAACATTCATATATCATATATTCAAATAAACTGTATAGCAATATATCTATATCATATATCTATAACACTATATTATATACATAGTCATAAATATCTAAATTCCCCTCTGTTCTGTTCTACATATAGAATCACAGCTATAGATAACATCAGTGAATAGGAAAGGTATAGGGAAACGTAGGCCGATCCTAAAGGGTATGTTTGAATGGCAGGCTCCCATAATACGCGTAGGGTAAGCCTTGTGTGTTGTGAAGTAGGACAGCTCTGCGGTCTACCCTACAGGAAGGGACAGATAGCTATAGAATAGAACATAATTAATCAAAAGAGGGGAGTTGTTAGAGAAGCCATTTTGTCTTGTTCACCATTTTGTCAGCTCTTACACAACAGTATATGATATCATTATGTTCTATTGAAAAACTCAGTTGCAAAAACAACATCTGCTACAAATCTGCTACAAATAACATGTCTCTTTCCAAAAATATGTCTTATTGTTAAATGAGATTTGGCATAATACTTCTTATCATATCCCTTGAAACCCTTGTATCTTTTTGGCCCAATGCTATTCATTCTATTATAATTATATCTATTTACTCCGCTGTATCCTTGGGACCCCATACTCCCTTACATATTTTTCTGGCATATTATTTCCTGGGAACATAACTTTGGCTGTTCTTTGTTTATTTCTCAGAAGTGTAACAAAGATTAACCTTGACATATGACATATGGTAACCACCTAAAATTCATGATTGTGTAATCTTGTATCTCATATTGTGTAACCAATCCGGAGGTGTATATAAGCTCCTTTTGTTGCAATATACCTGACACTGCAAATTTCAGACTGGTCTGTCTTGATTTGTCCAGCGTCCTCACGCAGGATACGGCTGCCAATCTAATCCTTCACTGCTACCTGAGAGGAATAGAGTCCACGGCTCTAACAGACTGAAGTAAGATTTGTTGCGAGGTGCATGGAGGCACACACCACTTTTAAGACTTTCTTACTGGTTGTTAAAAGTATATGTAAAAGGGAGCAGTTAAATACTTGAAGTGTTCATCTGGCAAACATATCTGAGGCGCAACCGTGATGGTTACAGATGGCGGCACAATATTTTAGATGTATATTGCTGATGTTCAGCAGGCTAAGCTAAATATCTCCATCTTCCCAGCACAGGGCCTACAGCTCAATAAGTGTTTGGCTGTGATCACAGTACCGAAAACAACTTTCTGTGGACAATATAAGGGGTAGAGATGAGCGAACCGGTCCCGGTTCGGCTCGAGGTCGGTTCGCCGAACGGAGCTCCCGTTCGAGTTCGATTCGTCGAACGTTCGACGAACCGAACTCGAACTGCATAGGGAACAATGGCAGGCAATCACAAACACATAAAAACACCTAGAAAACACCCTCAAAGGTGTCCAAAAGGTGACAAACAACTCACAGCACAACACAAACACATGGGAAAGTGACAAGGACATATACTCATGCGAAAACAAAAGAGCTGGACAAGGAAAAAGAGGACGAGACACAGATATAGGCATGGCATGCCCTTCTAAAATCATGTAAAACACCGCAAGGTGACTCCAAGCGGAGTCTCCCTTTTTTCCAAAAATTGGGCCACACAGACACCCCTTCAGTGGCAGCACTTGTGCCCCAGTTGTACACTTCACAGGTAGATTTGCATCAAGCACATTCAAAAATACGCCATACTTAACCGTCCCCAGGATGACACCGGGGTAGGTAGCAAAGTCTTTGCTGAACCATGACTTTTTCATCTTGGCTTCTTTTAAAAACCATGTAAGCAAGGGTTACTCCAAGCGGAGTCTCCCTTTTTTCCAAAAATTGTGCCCCACACACACCCACCCCTTCAGTGGCAGCAGTTGTGCCCCAGTTGTACACTTCACAGCTAGATTTGCATCAAGCACATTCAAAAATACGCCATAATTAACCGTCCCCAAGATGACACCGGGGTAGGTAGCAAAGTCTTTCCTGATCCCAGCTCTGTTCATCTTGGCTCCTTTTAAAAAACACAGCAAGCAAGGATTACTCCAAGCGGAGTCTCCCTTTTTTCCAAAAATTGTGCCCCACACACACCCACCCCTTCAGTGGCAGCAGTTGTGCCCCAGTTGTACACTTCACAGCTAGATTTGCATCAAGCACATTCAAAAATACGCCATAATTAACCGTCCCCAGGATGACACCGGGGTAGGTAGCAAAGTCTTTCCTGATCCCAGCTCTGTTCATCTTGGCTCCTTTTAAAAAACACAGCAAGCAAGGGTTACTCCAAGCGGAGTCTCCCTTTTTTCCAAAAATTGGGCCCCACACACACCCACCCCTTCAGTGGCAGCAGTTGTGCCCCAGTTGTACACTTCACAGCTAGATTTGCATCAAGCACATTCAAAAATACGCCATAATTAACCGTCCCCAGGATGACACCGGGGTAGGTAGCAAAGTCTTTCCTGATCCCAGCTCTGTTCATCTTGGCTCCTTTTAAAAAACACAGCAAGCAAGGGTTACTCCAAGCGGAGTCTCCCTTTTTTCCAAAAATTGGGCCCCACACACACCCACCCCTTTCAGTGGCAGCACTTGTACCCTAGTTGCAAACAGGATGTTTTGATTTGCATCAAGCACATTCCAAATCCACAAGCATTTACTCTCCCCAGGATGACACAGGGGTAGTAAATTCCTTCTGGATCCATGACTTGTTCATTTTGATGAACGTCAGTCTGTCCACATTGTCACTGGACAGACGCGTGCGCTTATCTGTCAGCACACACCCAGCAGCACTGAAGACACGTTCAGAGACAACGCTGGCAGCTGGACACGACAAAATCTCCAAGGCGTAACTGGATAGCTTTGGCCATTTTTCTAGATTTGAAGCCCAAAATGAGCAAGGCTCCATTTGCAAAGTCATGGCATCGATGTTCATTTGGAGATACTCCTGTATCATCCTCTCCAGCCGTTGACTATGTGTCAGACTTGTTGTCTCTGGTGGCCTTGCAAAGGAGGGTCTAAAAAAATTATGAAAAGATTCCATAAAATTGCTGTTACCAGCACCAGATACGGTCCTACTGGTACGGGTAGACTGTTGAAGATGACGAGACCGTCCCATGTTTGTCAAGTTACAACTGGGAGAATCACTCCCTGCACCTGCACGGTTGTTTGCTGGAAAAGCCGAGCTAAGATCGAGTAACAGCTTCTGCTGATACTCCTGCATACGTGTGTCCCTTTCTATGGCTGGAATTATGTCACAAAATTTGGACTTGTACCGGGGATCTAATAGTGTGGCAATCCAGTAGTCATCATCACTTCTAATTCTGACAATACGAGGGTCATGTTGGAGGTAGTGCAGCAAGAAGGCACTCATGTGTCTTGCGCAGCCATGTGGACCAAGTCCACGCTGTGTTTGTGGCATAGAGGTGCTAACCGTTCTTTCTTCCTCTGACATCTCCCCCCAACCTCTTTCAACAGAAATTTGACCAAGGTCTCCCTCATCCGCTGAGTCTTCCATGTCCATGGACAGTTCGTCCTCCATTTCTTCATGTTGTCCTGCACCTTCCTCAACATTTAGCCTGCTACCATGCGCCCTTTTTGATCCCTGTCCCCCATGTTCCCATGCCTGCCGCGTTGGTGATGATGAACGTCTGGACCTTGGTGATGTTGTTGTCCCTTGCGCATATGAATCCTCCTGTAGTTCCTCCCCTTCCTGTTGTCCCACCACCTGACTCTGAATAGTGTTTAGCGTGTGCTTCAGCATGTAAATGACTGAAATTGTCATGCTGATAATGGCATTGTCAGCGCTAAACATATTCGTCGCCATGTCGAAACTGTGCAGAAGGGTGCATAGGTCCTTGATCTGAGACCACTCCATCAGGGTGATCTGCCCCACCTCTGCATCTCGTTGGCCCAGGCTATACGTCATGACGTATTGCACCAGGGCTCGGCGGTGCTGCCACAGTCGCTGTAACATGTGGAGAGTTGAATTCCAGCGTGTCGCCACATCGCATTTCAGGCGATGAACCGGCAGGCCGAAAGACTTCTGGAGCGATGCAAGTCGCTCAGCTGCGGCGCTTGAACGGCGGAAGTGAGCAGACAGTTTTCGTGCCCTGTTCAGAAGGCCATCTAGGCCGGGATAGTGTGTTAAAAATTGCTGGACAACAAGGTTCAACACGTGAGCCATACAAGGCACGTGTGTCACCTTGCCCAGGCGAAGGGCCGCACCCAGGTTTGCAGCATTGTCGCACACGGCCTTACCAGGCTGCAGGTTGAGCGGAGACAACCATTTATTAAACTCGGACTGCAGAGCTGACCACAACTCCTCAGCTGTGTGACTCTTATTCCCAAGACATGTCAAGCTAAAGACCGCCTGATGCCGTTGCGCTCTGCTGCCAGCATAGTAATGAGGCGTGCGTGATTCCTTCTGCGCAGTGAGAACGCTGGTGGCCTGACCAGGCAGGCTTGGGGCGGAGGTGGAGGACCCAGATGAGGTGGAGGAGGCAGAATCAGTGGCGGAACTTGGACAGACAAAGGATTGACACACAAGTCGTGAGGACGGCAAGACTTGTGCAGCAGACCCTTCACCATCTATCACCATAGTTACCCAGTGCCCAGGCAGCGACATGTAACGTCCCTGTCCATGCTTACTGGTCCAAGTATCGGTGGTGAAATGCACCCGTTCACACACAGAGTTTCTCAAGGAAGCGGTGATGTTGTGTGCGACATGCTGGAGTAGCGCGGGCACACCTTTCTTAGAGAAGTAGTGGCGACTAGGCATCTGGTACTGGGGCACAGCGACAGACATAAGGTCTCTAAAATCCTGTGTGTCCACCAGGCGGAAAGGCAGCATTTCGGTAGCCAAGAGCTTACAGAGGGATAGAGTCAACCTCTTAGCTTTGTCATGGGTCGCAGGAAGTGGCCTTTTATTTGACCACATCTGAGGGACAGAGATCTGGCTGCTGTGTGTAGACGGTGTTGAGTAGGGTGTCCCTGGAAAAATGCAGGTTTGTGAGGAAAGTGCAGGCGGAGACATGATGTTGCCTTCATCCAACGTTGGTGCTATCGATGTCTGAGAGAGCTGTACACACTCACTTGTTTCCTCTTCCAAACCAACTGACGACCTACCAAGCAAAGTTCCTGTTGCGGTTACAGTGGTGGAAGTTGTGCGTGGAAAAACAGGTGTGACAGCTGTCCCCACAGTCCTAGAAGATGAAGAGCGCGCGGATGCACTGGAAGGGGCAGGCGGTGGATGGTTCCCTCCGCTAGGCCGCATTGCAGCACGGTGAGCTTCCCATCGGGACATATGATATTTATTCATGTGACGATTCATGGAAGAAGTTGTCAAACTGCTGAGGTTTTGACCTCTACTAATAGAACCATGACAAATTTTACAGATCACATAATTTGGGCGATCTTTTGCTATGTCAAAAAAGGACCAGGCTAGGCAAGGCTTAGAGGGCATGCAACCTGTTGATCCACCCCGACTAGTGCTCAGAGGCAGAGTGGTGGCTGAGGATGCAGTTGTAGACGTGCTACCAGTACTCCGACTCTGTCCAGGAAGGCGCAAGGTAACTTCGTCATCAGTTGCATCCTCCTCCACCACCTCTGTTGACCTCCTCGAGTGCCTGACTGTGGGTTGACAGTAGGTGGGATCTAGAACTTCATCATCAATTGTTGTGTTTGCACTCCCCTCCCCCTCAGACCGAGCCTCTTCTTGCCCTGACCGAATATTTAAGTTGTCATCCCAATCGGGTATCTGCGTCTCATCTTCATCAGTATGTTCCTCATTGTCTATAACCACAGGTGTTACAGTTTGTGACAAAGGGTTAACATTATGCTCAGAAACTTGGTCCTCACGGCCTGAATCAGAGTCACAAAGGTTCTGGGCATCACTGCAGACCATTTCATGTTCTGTACTCACTGTAGCTTGGGAGCAGACCTCTGATTCCCAGGCTATAGTGTTACTGAACAGCTCTGCAGACTCAGCCATCTCAGTTCCACCATACTGTGCAGGGCTGATGGAGACTTCAGAGCTGGGAGAAAGCAAGTTTGATTGGGATGACAACTCAGAGGACTGGTGTTTTTTGGATGCGGTACTTGAAGTGGCTGCGAGGGCACTTGTTGGACCACTTGAGATCCATTCAAGCATTTTGCTTTTTTGGCCATCATCTAGCTTTGTTCCTGTTGTTCGTGTCCGTAAAAAAGGGAGCACATCGGATTGTCCACGGTAAGTAGTAGACATCTTACTTTTGCTGGTAGATGGTCTATCTTCAGCAGATGATAATGGAGCTTTGCCACCTTCCCCACGGACAAACCCTTTTTTTCCTTTTCCACCACGCCTCTTCCCCTTTCCACCAGCATCTGTCATTTTGCCACTCATGTTGATTGCAACAAGATTGTGCACTGAAAATGTGGTAGTAAAAATTGAGAGGTGGTGTAAATTGCAGCGGTGGTCTAGTTTTATTAACAGCAGAATAATAAAGAATAAATATCCCTGACAATGCAACTACGGCCCTTAAACTGGCAGCATAAATTGCTAGTATAATGGATTAGTAACTATGAGTTCGAGTGTGCAATGCAGGCAGACGTGCTGCAAATGTTTTTGCACTAGTGTGACTAGACAAAAGTCCAATAGCCACGTTTAGGATGCCACTAGGTACACTGAGTGTTTGCTAGTATAATGGCTTAGTTATAATGAGTTGGAGTGTGCAATGCAGGCAGACGTGCTGCAAATGTCTTTGCACTAGTGTGACTAGACAAAAGTCCAATAGCCACGTTTAGGATGCCACTAGGTGCACTGAGTGTTTGCTAGTATAATGGCTTAGTTATAATGAGTTGGAGTGTGCAATGCAGGCAGACGTGCTGCAAATATCTTTGCACTAGTGTGACTAGACAAAAGTCCAATAGCCACGTTTAGGATGCCACTAGGTACACTGAGTGTTTGCTAGTATAATGGCTTAGTTATAATGAGTTGGAGTGTGCAATGCAGGCAGACGTGCTGCAAATGTCTTTGCACTAGTGTGACTAGACAAAAGTCCAATAGCCACGTTTAGGATGCCACTAGGTACACTGAGTGTTTGCTAGTATAATGGTGTCACGCTCCCCGGGTCCTCTGCTCCGCTCCCCGGCTCACCTGCCACGCTCCCCGCTCTCCAGCCTTCCATGCCCGCGCTTCCCAGGCCTCCCGGTCCCCGCTCCCCGCGCCCGTCGGCTTCCCAGCCCCTGGCCGGCGCTGCTGCGTCCTCCTCTCAGCTTCCTGCCCTGGCTTCTGGCACCCGAGCCGCGCGCATGCGCATTAGGGCGCGCGCGCGGTCACTGACCCTTTCTTAAAGGGCCAGTGTCCATTAACAGGAAATGATGCAAACAGGTACAGGGTATAAAGGGGTTTAATGTCCAAGGGGGCGGGGCCTGATCTTCGTGTTTCTTAAGCTATGAGTCAGGTCTCCTGGTGTCTCTATGATATACTCACCTATCTCTCTTGTAGAGCCGTGCCTGCCTCGCCATCCGGTCCTGCCGAATCCCGAACCCCGAACGCTGTCCATCTGCCATCCTGACAGTCCGTACCATCTCGGATCCCTGCGGTGACCCGTCATCTCGCTCCAAAGGTTCCGGACCCCGCCTGACATCTTCTCGGCTTCCGAACCTGAGCTGCGTCACCCGGACTACCATCAGTGACTCCGTGGTCCCAGGGACTTCTCCGTTATACACGTGTGCACGGACTGTTCTGCTGCCTATAGTGCTCCAGCTACCGGACCCCTTACCACCATCTAGGAGTTCGGCCCAGTGGATCCACCTCCTGGGTCTGCCCGTCCACCTGGCCCTGACAGTAAGATCAGGCCATGGATCCCGCTGCAGCACTAGCAGCCGTACAGGAGGAACTCCAACGCCAGCGTGAGACTCAGACCCGCATGCTGCAATTCATGTCTTCTGTGGACGCCCGCCTGAACACGCTACAAGCAGCAGTTACGTCTTCAACATCCCGGGCTTCCACTAGTCAATCCACGGCTCCAGCTCCCGTGGCGACTTCTTCAGATACTTCCAGACTTCGTTTGGCCTCACCACCCCGGTACGCCGGAGACCCCAAGACCTGCAGGGGATTCTTAAACCAATGCTCCCTCCATTTCACGCAGCTGCCGCATTTGTTTGCCTCCGACCAAGCCAAGGTCGCCTTCATCATGTCCCATCTAGAGGGTGAGGCACTGGCGTGGATGAACCCCTTGTGGGAGAAGGGGGATCCTGTGACCACGAACATCCAAGAGTTCCTGCAGGCATTCCGTGGCACCTTTGATGAGCCCGGACGCGCCTCCGCGTCTGCTTCGTCTCTTCTCCGGTTACGTCAGGGGACTCTGACGGTGGGTCAATACGCAATCCGGTTTCGCACCCTGGCTTCGGAACTCGGCTGGAACAACGAGGCCCTAACCGCCGCCTTCTGGGAAGGACTCTCGGGGCGAATTAAAGATGAGCTGGCGGGTCGTGACGTACCGACCACCCTGGATGCCCTGATTGCCCTAGCGACCCGAGTGGACATTCTCTTTCAGGAGCGATCCAAGGAAGTGTCCCGTGAGAGACGTCCGGTACGACATTCCTCTCCTCCGCAGAAGCCCTCCGTACTTCAGTCATCGACAGCTGGGGCCCCCGTCCACGAGCCCATGCAGATCGACCGAGTGCGGCAGTCTGAACAACGTCGAGCAGAGCGGCTCGCCAAGGGTCTCTGCTTTTACTGCGGAGAGAGCACACACCTGCTACGCTCCTGTCCGGAGAGGCCGGGAAACTCCAAAGCCTAGGGTTGGTAGGAGAGGCCACCCTAGGTGCTGGGACTCTCTCAGACCCGGTTACGTGGACTGTGCAAGTGACAACGGGAGAGACGCGGTTCACGGCTGAGGCATACCTCGATTCCGGGGCAGCAGGCAATTTCATCCAGCAGGCCACGGTGGACAAGTACCAGGTGCCTGTTACTCCACTCGACAAGCCCCTAGTGATTGCCTCTGTGGATGGGAGACCCCTCTCTGACACCATCTCCTGGATCACCAGGCCGGTCGAACTGCGTATCGGTGCCCTGCACACCGAGAACATCGCTCTCTACGTCCTGCCACACATGTCCCATCAAATCCTGCTGGGACTTCCCTGGTTGCGGACACACGAACCATCAGTCAGCTGGGGCACTGGCGAAATCACCCGATGGGGCTCTTCGTGCCATGAGAAGTGTCTGAAGACCATACAACCCATCCGACGACCTCCGGTTCCAGAGAACCTACCGGGACTGCCCTCAGCCTATTGGTCCTTCGCAGACGTCTTTGATAAAAAGGAATCTGAGGTACTTCCGCCACATCGTCCTTACGATTGTGCCATCGACCTGCTCCCAGGAACAACACCACCTCGAGGACGGATATATCCATTGTCTCCAGCCGAAACAAGGGCCATGTCTACTTACATCACAGAGAGCCTGGCAAGGGGATTCATTCGGAGATCCTCCTCTCCTGCTGGAGCAGGCTTCTTCTTCGTCAAGAAGAAAGAGGGCGACTTACGCCCATGCATAGACTACCGGGGATTGAATCAAATCACCGTAAAAAACAAGTACCCTCTGCCGCTCATCCCCGAATTGTTTGACCGGCTTAGAGGAGCTCGTGTGTTCACCAAGCTGGATCTTCGGGGTGCTTACAATCTGGTACGCATCCGCTCTGGGGACGAATGGAAGACCGCGTTCAATACTCGCGATGGGCACTATGAATACTGCGTGATGCCCTTCGGCCTGTGTAACGCCCCAGCCGTCTTTCAAGAACTGGTGAACGACGTTTTCCGGGACCTTCTCTACGTCTATGTGGTAGTGTATCTGGATGACATCCTTGTCTTCTCTCCGGACCTCCAGACCCACAGAGAGAACGTACAGCTGGTTCTACAAAGACTGAGAGAGAATCGTCTGTACGCCAAGTACGAGAAGTGTGTCTTTGAGCAGTCTTCTCTCCCCTTCCTGGGGTACATCATCTCTGATACCGGACTGCAGATGGATCCAAAGAAGGTCTCCTCCATTCTCAACTGGCCTCCTCCTTCTGGACTGAAGGCAATCCAACGCTTCCTGGGATTCGCCAACTACTACCGCCAATTCATCCCTCACTTCTCTGCTCTGACTGCTCCTCTCTCCGCTTTGACCAAGAAGGAGGCTAATCCAAAGGACTGGTCACCTGCGGCCGACGCCGCGTTTGGCTCTCTGAAGCGGGCATTTGCCTCCTCTCCTGTACTCCACCGTCCGGAGTTAAACCGCCAGTTCACCTTGGAGGTGGATGCCTCCTCCTCGGGAGCCGGAGCAGTGCTCATGCAGAAGTCCTCCTCCGGGAAGATGGTGACTTGCGGATTCTTCTCCAAGAGCTTCTCAGCGCCTGAACGCAACTACACCATCGGTGACCGAGAGTTATTGGCAGTCAAACTGGCTCTGGAGGAATGGCGCTGCCTTCTGGAAGGAGCAGTGTACCCCGTAATCATTTACACGGACCACAAGAACCTGGAATACCTGCGGTCCGCTCAGCGACTAAACCCACGGCAAGCCAGGTGGTCCTTGTTCTTTGCCAGGTTCGATTTCCAGCTCCATTTCCGACCCGCGGACAAGAATGTACGCGCTGATGCCTTGTCCAGGTCTTTCATGCCCATGGAGCAGGAGGAGGAGACTACCCAACCCATCATCTGTCCTAGCAAAATCATTCCGGTGGCCCCTGTCACCCTGGCCCAGATACCGCCCGGGAAGACCTATGTCTCTGAGACTGACAGGCAAAAAGTGTTAAACTGGGGTCATGCCTCGAAAACAGCCAGTCATGCTGGCCAGAAGAGAACATGGGGTGCGATTGTACGTCATTACTGGTGGCCATCCCTTCGCACGGATGTCGCTGCTTTTGTCTCTGCCTGCTCCTCTTGTGCCAGGAACAAGACGCCCAAACACCTGCCATATGGCCGTCTTCTGCCTCTGCCGATACCCTCAGTTCCGTGGCAACACATAGCGATGGACTTTATTACGGACTTGCCATTGTCCTCCGGACACACAGTCATATGGGTCGTGGTGGATCGGTTCTCTAAAATGGCTCATTTCGTCCCTATGGCTGGACTGCCCTCTGCTCAGGAACTCGCGGACGCCTATATACATCACATCTTCCGCTTGCATGGCTTTCCATCACACATCGTATCCGACAGAGGAACTCAGTTCACCTCCCGCTTCTGGAGGGCGCTCTGCAAACATCTGGGAGTGACTCTGGACTTTTCTTCTGCCTACCATCCTCAGTCTAATGGCCAAGTGGAGAGGGTCAATCAAATCTTGACCTCCTTTTTACGTCACTATGTCAACGCCCATCACGACGACTGGTCCACGCTTCTTCCTTGGGCTGAATTCTCCCATAACCACCACATCAGTGAGTCGTCCTCCAGCTCTCCCTTCCATGTCGTTTACGGACTTCAGCCCTCCGTCCCATTGCCTGTATCCCCTTCTTCGGATGTCCCTGCTGCTGATACTGTAGCCCGTGACTTTGCCACCATTTGGGACTCTGTCAAGGCGTCCCTTGGACGTGCTTCCCTGCGGATGAAGAGACACGCAGACAAGAGACGTCTGGACCCTCCGTGTTTCTCTCCTGGAGATCTAGTCTGGCTTGCTTCCAAGTACGTCCGATTGAAGATACCATCCTACAAGCTGGGTCCTCGCTACATCGGGCCGTTTAAAGTCCTCAACAAGATCAATGAGGTCTCCTACAAGCTACAGCTCCCGGCCACGATGAGGATACCCAACTCCTTCCACGTCTCCCTGCTCAAGCCGGTTGTCCTTGGTCCCTTCTCCGCTGCTGCCAGTTCGGCTCCTCCTCCTATTGCCGATGACGACATCTATGCGGTAAGGGATATCGTGGCCATGAAGACCGTACGGGGTCGACAGTTCTTCCTGGTGGACTGGGCAGGGTATGGTCCTGAGGATAGGTCCTGGGAGCCCAGGGAGAACGTGGGCACTCCTCTGATCCGTGCCTTCCTGTCCCGGTTGCGGGGAGGGGGGCGTGGGGGGGGGTACTGTCACGCTCCCCGGGTCCTCTGCTCCGCTCCCCGGCTCACCTGCCACGCTCCCCGCTCTCCAGCCTTCCATGCCCGCGCTTCCCAGGCCTCCCGGTCCCCGCTCCCCGCGCCCGTCGGCTTCCCAGCCCCTGGCCGGCGCTGCTGCGTCCTCCTCTCAGCTTCCTGCCCTGGCTTCTGGCACCCGAGCCGCGCGCATGCGCATTAGGGCGCGCGCGCGGTCACTGACCCTTTCTTAAAGGGCCAGTGTCCATTAACAGGAAATGATGCAAACAGGTACAGGGTATAAAGGGGTTTAATGTCCAAGGGGGCGGGGCCTGATCTTCGTGTTTCTTAAGCTATGAGTCAGGTCTCCTGGTGTCTCTATGATATACTCACCTATCTCTCTTGTAGAGCCGTGCCTGCCTCGCCATCCGGTCCTGCCGAATCCCGAACCCCGAACGCTGTCCATCTGCCATCCTGACAGTCCGTACCATCTCGGATCCCTGCGGTGACCCGTCATCTCGCTCCAAAGGTTCCGGACCCCGCCTGACATCTTCTCGGCTTCCGAACCTGAGCTGCGTCACCCGGACTACCATCAGTGACTCCGTGGTCCCAGGGACTTCTCCGTTATACACGTGTGCACGGACTGTTCTGCTGCCTATAGTGCTCCAGCTACCGGACCCCTTACCACCATCTAGGAGTTCGGCCCAGTGGATCCACCTCCTGGGTCTGCCCGTCCACCTGGCCCTGACAAATGGCTTAGTTATAATGAGTTGGAGTGTGCAATGCAGGCAGACGTGCTACAAATGTCTTTGCACTAGTGTGACTAGACAAAAGTCCAATAGCCACGTTTAGGATGCCACTAGGTACACTGAGTGTTTGCTAGTATAATGGCTTAAAAATAATGAGTTGGAGTGTGCAATGCAGGCAGACGTGCTGCAAATATCTTTGCACTAGTGTGACTAGACAAAAGTCCAATAGCCACGTTTAGGATGCCACTAGGTACACTGAGTGTTTGCTAGTATAATGGCTTAGTTATAATGAGTTGGAGTGTGCAATGCAGGCAGATGTGCTGCAAATGTCTTTGCACTAGTGTGACTAGACAAAAGTCCAATAGCCACGTTTAGGATGTCACTAGGTACTCTGAGTGTTTGCTAGTATAATGGCTTAGTTATAATGAGTTGGAGTGTGCAATGCAGGCAGACGTGCTGCAAATGTCTTTGCACTAGTGTGACTAGACAAAAGTCCAATAGCCACGTTTAGGATGCCACTAATTACACTGAGTGTTTGCTAGTATTATGGCTTAGTTATAATGAGTTGGAGTGTGCAATGCAGGCAGACGTGCTGCAAATATCTTTGCACTAGTGGGGCTAGACAAAAGTCCAATAGCCACTTTTAGGATGCCACTATGTACACTGAGTGTTTGCTAGTATAATGGCTTAGTTATAATGAGTTGGAGTGTGCAATGCAGGCAGACGTGCTGCAAATGTCTTTGCACTAGTGGGACTAGACAAAAGTCCAATAGCCACGTTTAGGATGCCACTAGGTACACTGAGTGTTTGCTAGTATAATGGCTTAGTTATAAGTTGGAGTGTGCAATGCAGGCAGACGTGCTGCAAATATCTTTGCACTAGTGTGACTAGACAAAAGTCCAATAGCCACGTTTAGGATGCCACTAGGTACACTGAGTGTTTGCTAGTATAATGGCTTAGTTATAATGAGTTGGAGTGTGCAATACAGGCAGACGTGCTGCAAATGTCTTTGCACTAGTGGGACTAGACAAAAGTCCAATAGCCACGTTTAGGATGCCACTAGGTACACTGAGTGTTTGCTAGTATAATGGCTTAGTTATAATGAGTTGGAGTGTGCAATGCAGGCAGACGTGCTGCAAATATCTTTGCACTAGTGTGACTAGACAAAAGTCCAATAGCCACGTTTAGGATGCCACTAGGTACACTGAGTGTTTGCTAGTATAATGACTTAGTTATAATGAGTTGGAGTGTGCAGAGGACAGGAGGGTACAGTGCCAGGATTGTGGGGCTCTGGGTAGAGGAATGGAAGCCTGCCCTTCTATTCCCTCCTAATGGGGAAATGCAGCGACGAAATCCCTGACCTTAGCTACACAGACGCTGTCTCTGTTTTCAGGACCTGTCACCTATGGCTCTGACCCTGCCGGTACGAGCCCTTAAAGGGGTGGTCCACCCATTTTTTTTTTTTCCCCAATGATTTTTACTTATTATTGTCTGCATCTTCTTCAATAGCCTCTATGTCAATTTCTGGCACTGAGCGGCGCTATCCTGCACGCTCAGTGCCTGTCACATGACCGCCTGGAGCTGTGGCCGCCGGCATCCTCTGACGTCCCGGCATTTCCGGGCTCTCAAACAAGACGGGTACGTCACAGGATGCCGGCGCCACTCACAGTGACTGACAGGGCTGTGGGCGGTGACTACCGCACGTCACAGCACAGCATCGAGTGGAGGCGCCGGAGAACTTTACTGTGGAGCGGTGAAAGCAGACGCTTACCAGCATGCAGCTGTGGCAGGTACGGGCTCCAGACTGGAGTACAGGGGGGGTTTCCTCCACTGAAATCCCCCCTGTCACGCAAGTATCTGATCACACTGTCCACCCGCCCGCTCTGCTCAGCTGTCAGGAGAACGGGCGGTGTCGGCAGTGTGATCATATACTCCCACCAGCAGCACAGCTGCATGGGACCAATCTGCTCCACTCTGTCACCTGCACTACAAGTCCCAGAGTGGAGACAGTGACATGCTCTGCTCTGACACATAGTTTGCTGCATGTCACTGTCTCCACTGTGAGACTTGTAGTGCAGGTGACCGGATGATACATGTCACTGTCTCCACTCTGTGATTTCTGCTGCATACTACCAACTGTATACACTCTCACCTGCACTACAAGTCCCACAGTGGAGACAGTGACATGCAGCACACTATGTGTCAGAGCAGAGCATGTCACTGTCTCCACTGTGGGACTTGTAGTGCAGGTGAGAGTGTATACAGTTGGTACTATGCAGCAGAAATCACAGAGAGGGGCAGTTAGTGACATGTATCATCCGGTCACCTGCACTACAAGTCCCATAGTGGAGACAGATAGTGACATGCAGCACAGAAAGACCAAAGGATAAAAGCTCTATTACCATGATTAGGCAGTGCACACAGGAAGGAGGGGAGGGAACTGTTGTGGTGGAGATCTGAGGGGAGGGAACAGTCAGAATGGGTTGGGAGATAGATTGCTAGTTACTGCAAAGGATTATGGAAGTTGTAGTAACTGAACACAGGAAGTTAAGAGAGAGATTAACTCCATCAGAGCTGGAGCCAGAAATGAAGATGTTATGCTAGACCATGATAAAAGATAATATTGGTAAAATAACGTGATAGATGTGTTTAGAGGCACATAATAGCAAGATTTATCAAAAAAAAAAAAAAAACAGTTTTGGTAACTGGACAACTTCTTTAAAAGGACTTATAGAAAGTGCTATCCTAAGCTGTCCAGCGCTGTGTATGGAGCGCATACAGCTGTATCGGCGATAGACAAAGGACGGAGCTGCGCCAGTGATGTCTGACACCAAGGACGCAGAAGGCAGATAATGGCGTGCTGGAGGAAAATGTCCAGTTTTATAATGCAGGGACATGTGACATGGACATCTATCACACATGCCGTTGCTTCTCTGGCTAAAAGTCCACTTAGCTGTGTGTGTGTCTGGGATTGGCTGACATGCTGGCCCGCCCCACAAGACGCGCGCTTAGGGAAGGAAGACAAGGAAAAAAAAAAATGGCGATCGCCATTATACAAACAGCAGTGATCTGAAGGCGCTGTTCACGCACACTATACACTGAAATTTCATAATAGTGTGAGCCACAGAGTGACTTACACTATTACAGCGGAAAGCCAGCCAGGAAATTAGCTGTTTTTTTGCTGCTAGAACCATTATCGAACGTTTCTAGAACTATCGAGCTTTTGCAAAAAGCTCCGAGTTCTAGTTCGATCTAGAACAGGCCCCAAAATCACTCGAGCCTAGAACTGGAGAACCTCGAACCTAGAACCGCACTCAACTCTAATAAGGGGTGCTCTTCCTTACAGATGTGTCCCAGCCTGGCTAATCACGTCTTATTCACTAAGACCTCCAGGTCTGGCAAAAGCTAGGCGTGCTCTTGAAAGTCTCTTCCTGCCAGCTGCCCCCAAATTACCTGCTATGCAGAATTGGTCGCCACTGATACTTGATGAAGGAGTCTCATTCTCTCTTTAATAGTGTGGCGCCTCTGTGGCTTCAGGTGCCATAGGGTGAGGTGCAGTATTCATCTCGGAGAGAGGAGGTCGTCACCAGTAACTACCACCAGTACACTCATCCAACACATAAACATGGGAGCTCTTCCACTGGGACTGGGCTAGAGTAGGTGCTGGGGTGGCCATCATGGGCATCATGAGGTATGGGACCTCTTGTCCACTAGTTCAGGAACCCGGGAGATGGGACACCAACAGGGGAAGTTAGGAGACATCTCACACACATAGTTAGCTCCGGGCATGGCAAGCATCAGGTTGCACTTAGGAAGAGGCAGCAGTCAGAAGTGAAATGGATAGTTCGGGGCCCATGGTCTGGAGCTGGAGGCTCACTTCGGGTTCTTAGGAAAGAAGGGGATCCCAGGGTTTGTGGGGAGTGCAAAAGGCACCCGTGACCCGTTCCATGGCCCAGGAGCTGGGGTGGAGGGAAACCATCGAAAGGTAACGCACAGAAGGAAACACAGACCTCGACCTCCGAAGTATCCGGGATCGGCTGAGGACCATCACAGCGTAGCTCGGTACTCCAACGGCAGCGTGTTTCCAATGAGTAAAAGAACTTGAACTGCACCCTTTGTGTTGTCCCATCATTGCCAACGCTCGCATTTTCACGCCCCTTAGCAATAGGCGACAACTACCACCATCATCCTCCCTGGGGCCTAGCTCTTCCTGTTGAGAGCTGTAACATCTGAGCTGCGGTACCATCCGCCCCAGAAGAGAGAGATTCTCCACAGCGGCGGCTAGTAATTGGCCGCACACCACAGGTGGCGTCACAAACAACTACTCCTATCATCCCCATCCCCATCTTTACACCATGTTCCAAATTATTATGCAAATTAGACTTAAGTGTCATAGTGATTAATTATTTTTATTTTCAATGAAACTCATTGATGGTCTTGTGTCTCAGGGTTCTTTGGATCACTGAAATCAATCTCAGATACCTGTGATAATTAGTTTGCCAGGTGAGCCCAATAAAAGGAAAACTGGATGTTCTACAATATTAAGCAGGCCACAGTTTTCAAGTAACATGGGAAAGAAAAGGGATCTCTCTGCTGCCGAAAAGCATCAAATAGTGCCATGCCTTAGACAAGGGATGAAAATATTAGATATTTCCCGAAAACTTAAGTGTGATCATCGTACTGTGAAAAGATTTGTGGCTGATTCTGAGAACAAACGTGTTCGTGCTGATAAAGGCAGAATGAGGAAGGTTTCTGCCAGGCAAGTTCATTGGATTAAGAGAGCAGCTGCAAAAAGCCATTAGAAACCAGCAAACAGATATTTGAAGCTGCTGGTGCCTCTGAAGTCCTTCGAACCTCAAGGTGTAGGATCCTTCAAAGGCTTGCTGTGGTGCATAAACCCACTATTCGTCCACCCCTACCCAGTGCTCACAAGCAGAAACGATTGCAGTGGGCCAAGACATACAGTACATGAAGAATAATTTTCAAACAGTCTTGTTTACTGATGAGTGTCGAGCAACCCTGGATGGTCCATATGGATGGAGTAGTGGATGGTTGGTGGATGGCCACCATATCCCAACAAGGCTGCAACGTTAGCAATAAGGTGGAGGAGTCATGTTTTGGGTCAGAATCATGGGGAGTCATCTGGAAGTACTGCCCCTTTAGGGTTCCTGAAGGTGTGAAAATGACCTCTGCAAAGTATATAGAGTTTCTGGCTGACAACTTTCTTCCATGGTACAAAAAGCAGAAATGTGCCTTCAGGAACAAAATCATCTTCATGCATGACAATGCACCATCCATGCTGCAAAGAATACCTCTGTGTCATTAGCTGCTGGGACATAAAAGGAGATAAACTCATGGTGTGGCCACCATCTTCCCATGACCTCAACCCTATAGAGAACCTTTTGGAGTATCATGAAGCAAAAGATCTATGAGGATTGGAGGCAGTTCACATCAAAACAGCAGCTCTGGATGGCTATTCTGACATCATGCAAAGAAATTCAAGCAGAAACTCTCCAAAAACTCACAAGTGCAATGGACGCAAAAATTGTGAAGGTGATATTAAAGAAGGGTTGCTATGTTAACATGTAACTTGGCAGTTTAGGATGTTTTGGATTTAAATAGCTTTTTGTTTAAGTGAATGTGAGCTCCTAATGCTGCAAATTCCACAAATGAGCATTTTCAGTTCTTTAAAACAAATAAAATGTTTTGAAACTCTACTGTGCCTAATAATTTGGAACAGTGCATTTTGAGGTTTTTTTACTTTTGAAGATTATACTGTTATTGTTGGGAGGTTTCTTCAATAAAATTTGATGTATACTCTAACGGATGATGACTTTTATTAGACCGACTGTCATTTGCACTGACCATTTAGGAAAATCAGAGAAAAATATAATTTGCATAATAATTTGGAACATGGTGTATTGACACCGCCGGGGTCATGAAACTGGGCCAGGCCACTGTGACATTTCAAACCAATACAGGCCTGGTGATGAGTAACCCCTGAGACCCCGTGGGCGCGTCAATAGCTCCCAACCATCCCAGGTTCAGTGGGACTGCCCCAATTTTAAGGCTCAGTCCCACTGGTCCAGCCTTTTGTCCTGACTTCCTATCACCTCTCCTCGATGGCTCCTTAGCTCCTCACCTTCAGAGGCAGGGCTGGAACCTCTGCACATACATAAACTAAATTAACAAATCTACTCTCCTCTGGTCTTCCTGTGATTCAAAGTCGCAATCTCCCCATTTGCAGGGAGCAGCTCTACCAATGAGCCACAGCTCATATTCCTCACAATATTCCTCACACATGGAGATACATCTTTATATAGCAGTGTATTTCTATGTCCCTGTATTCTAGAGGTGAAGAAAAAGTCAGATTTTTTTGTTACTATAAAACTGCAAGAAATAATTAAAAACATTTACAAAAATGATTTTTTTTAAAATGCTCCCCAGAACTTGAACTGACAACCTTCAATATACTAGGCAGCAGTTAAATATTTGAGCCAAGAGCTCTGTTGATGTGAGTGGGAGAATTTTGAATACTTAAAGCTGCATTGCTGCCTTTAACTCCATTGTCAGATTATAGGGGCACATAGGGATACATTGTTCAGAGCAGTGTATTTCTATGTCCCTGTAATCTAGAAGGAGAATAAAAGAGATTTTTCTTCTTCCTATAAAATTACTAAAAAATAATAAGAAAACAATTAAAACAATTGCTTTTATTGCTGTTGAAAAAAATAAATAAACAAATAATAAACATAATAAATCAGCAAATAACGTGGACATATTTGGTACCCCTGTAATTGTAACTACCCAAACAACACAGCAATTATGTTATTCATGGTGATTGGTAAATGGCATAAAAAAGATGGTATGATTGCTTATTTTTCTCTTATAAACTCATAAAAAAAATGTAATAAAAATGTAACGCTGTTGCCGTGTTCACATGTAGTGTAAATGCTGCTTTTTACTACTGTTTTTTTATGCAGGTGTCAGCACCACACAACACAATAACAATCTTTTCTGATTGTGGCTTGTGTACTGTGTTTCTTTTATGCATTTTCACATTTATTTGATGCATTTTTGGTGTAGATGTCAATGCCGGTTTTTAATAATTTTTTAATAGTACAGAAAAGCTTTAATTCTGTGATTAGAATTGCAACAGCAATTTTTTTTACTTGCGTTTTTTTTTCCAGGCTCCACATACAAGTTTATAGGAAAATGTACCAAAACCTGCCAAAGCAAAAGTCTTTAAATGCACCGAGGGAGGAGATTTCATGAAATCATATCCACTTGGCATGGAATTTTAGGCTGTGTTCATATGAAGCACAAGTGTTGCGTTTTTTCTGCTCCTTTTTTTGCACAGAGATTCTACTGTGTTTAACTATTCAAGCAAGATGGATGTGATTTCATGAAAATTTCACCCTTGGTGCATTTAGAGAGTTCTGTGAATTGATCCGCTCACCTCTAGTTTCAACCACCCTGGCAGGTGGTACAACGGACAGTCTTGAATTTGGGTGTATGCCTTGCAGTCTCAGGCATCTGCTGAATGTCCCTAACTGCCACCATCTTTCTAACATTTCCTCCTGCCAGGGTAGAAAGAAATGGCAAATGGGTATGGATAGGACTGTGGTCAAAATTTGCCTCAGCTCACATAGCGCATCGCATACTTTGTCACTTTTCCTATTCTTTGAAAGTTGGGAGGTATGCACTCTATCTCCACTCCAACTCTAACCTGCAACTGCCCAGAAACAGTAACTGATCTCCCTAATTTCTCTGCATCTCCTCAACATTTATGGACTGACTAGATGTTATTTTTGTCACCTCTGCTTACAGGAAACGGTAGCTAACAAAGCAATAAAAAAACACATAAAAAACAGGCCACACAGTAATACTATAAGTAGTCTTTAGAGAGGGTGTTTGACAACCTCTCCACTCACATCACCTCAGTCATTTGTTTTCATTCATATTTTTCTGTCCAATGTTCGAAAAGCCAAGACTGGTGATGGGCAAATCCCCCGAAGTTCGAGATTGGGAGACTCGCCTGAGCTTTTTGAAAAGTTCAAGTTTGGGGTCGGAGAGAACGCAAACCTGCGTCCAAACCCCGAGCTTGGATTTTAAAGTTATGGGATGGGGAGGGGCACTGTAAAATGAAGAATATAGTTAATAATAAACATTGTCATTACACTTACCAGTCCCGTGATGTGTCCTGCAGACCTGTTCAGCCACTGTCTCCCGGATGCTTTTGTTTCCGGGTCCAATCATTAACTTCCGGGGGTATTCACTGCACTGCTTGTCAGTCTTCGGCTTTTCTCGGCCGTGTTCACAGTGACGTCAGGGTTCACCCGAGTCCATGATTTAGCCATGGACATGATTGAACTTTAACTGTCAGTGTCAGCCTGCTTCTCGCTCTGTATAGACGCTTGCGTTGCGGGCGGGGGCAAGACCATAGCTAAGGGGATGCTCGGATCCGGAGCTTTACTGTGGCTCGAGTGGGAACCGGACCCGGGCTCGAGCAGCAGTCCGCCGCCCACAAGTGAGAGGGGGATATTTACAAGGGAGATTGTTTGTGACGCCACCCACAGTGTGTGCACCCCCGCTGCTGTTGTGGGACACCCGGGGGCGATGGGATGGCAGCTGGACGTTAACCCCTCCGTGGGTAGGGATGGATGCCCCGGAGCCCAGTGTATTGTGAGGGGTTGCAGGGAGCAGTCTTTAGGAGGCTGGAAGAAGGGAAATTACAGTTGGTAGTCGTGGTGCTGGATGAGGCTGTACTGATGTGCAGGGTCGGTAAACACAGAATCCTTTTGTAAACCAAACTGCCGGTGTCCGGGAGCCGTGGGTGAGTAGTGTCCGGGCTCCACACACAGTGGAATGAGTAGGGGCCCCTTCGTAGACTGCTTAATTCCTCTGGTTGGAATGGGGAGTCCACTCCCCTGCACTAGTCCAGGTTCCCGTTCAAGATGCCGGTGGGCTACTACCCTGCCCCGGTCCACTTCTGGTCCCCTCCTAATGCCTAATCAAAAGGTAACTCGGGCACACAGTAAAGGTAAGAGTCCGACACAAGTGATATTTGAATTTCAGTAAGCTTGTTTTATTGATGCAAAGGACCAAAAAAAATCTGACGTATCGGCCTTCACATATAGGCCTTCCTCAGAGATGGTCTATGGTACAAATTTACAAAAAGAAAAAAGCAAAATTATTACATGTACAGACATACACATGTCATATGAACATTACAGTCTGAAAACATAAAAGTAGCATCAACAAGCATATACACACTGTTGTTAGGTTGAAAATCAAGGAAACAAAACCATATATCACAAAAGTTCCATTATATGGAATGATATATATATATGAGAAGGTCCCCACTACTCGGAACGAGGACCACCCTAACCCTGAACAATGCGGAAAAACATAGGACATACCTAAATAATTAAGGAAGAACTATGTATTCGAGTAACTACTCAAAACGAAATCCTCATGGTATACACGAATGCCTAAAAATAGACAGATGTAAATATACTGGAGCCGGCCATGAATGGGGGGGTTTGAGTAAAATAGAAGGTAAGAGGAACATAAGGAAAATAAAGCAAGAAGAAACAGAAGAAGAAAAGGTCAGAGAGCGGATTGTGGAAAAAATCAATCACAGAATGTTTAGAAACAGAAAAGAGGGAAGTCCTATAACAGGACAGGAATGGAAACGAGGGGAGGGAGGCAAACACAGAGGAGACAAAACAATGGATGAGTGAAGGTGAAAAAAGGGGACAAAACAAGAGAGAGAGAGACAAACACTGCACACTACAAATGAAAGCAACTAATGGAGATACCTTTGTAAGCATCAGGGATGCAGTAGATTACACTCTGGTAATGAATGAGTACTACCGGGGGCCAGCTTATGCGATACAATGAGAAGAAGGTTTGTAAATTGCAATCAATATGAAGTCTCTATCATACTGGTATAAGATACTAGATGTGACTACTATAGATGTATACATACCTAATCAAAGGGTATGAAATGCATACCGGACTGCCAGTCCACACAGGTGCTTATACCTTTGTGAATATCAGAAGTTTGGACTAGTGGCTAATGTGATCTAAATACATGAAAATAGATTGCATATACTAGTACTGTCCTCATAAGATAGGGAAAGCATATAGCAAAAAGAGAGTGCACATACCGCTCAATGAGAATACTGAACAAAAAAGATTTCTTTCTTTCTCTAGAAAACGGGCCAATGCCCAGGTGCCAAACACCTAATGTTTTTAGTCTGTGAATGCACAAAAAAGTATGAAAATGTAAAGCTGGTGTCACACACAGCGACAACGACAACGACGTCGCTGCTACGTCACCATTTTCTGTGACGTTGCAGCGACGTCCCGTCGCTGTCGCTGTGTGTGACATCCAGCAACGACCTGGCCCCTGCTGTGAGGTCGCCGGTCGTTGCTGAATGTCCAGCTTCATTTTGTGGTCGTCACTCTCCCGCTGTGACACACACATCGCTGTGTGTGACAGCGAGAGAGCGACGAAATGAAGCGAGCAGGAGCCGGCACTGGCAGCTGCGGTAAGCTGTAACCAGCGTAAACATCGGGTAACCAAGGGAAGACCTTTCCCTGGTTACCCGATGTTTACGCTGGTTACCAGCCTCCGCCGCTCTTGCTGCCAGTGCCGGCTCCTGCACTGTGACATGTGGCTGCAGTATGCATCGGGTAATTAACCCGATGTATACTGTAGCAAGGAGAGCAAGGAGCCAGCGCTAAGCAGTGCGCGCGGCTCCCTGCTCTCTGAACTGTGACATGTAGCTGCAGCACACATCGGGTTAATTAACCCGATGTGTGCTGCAGGAGAGCAAGGAGCCAGCGCTAAGCGCGGCTCCCTGCTCTCTGAACATGTAGCACAGCGACGTTATGATCGCTGCTTCTGCTGTGTTTGACAGCTAAGCAGCGATCATAACAGCGACTTACAAGGTCGCTGTTACGTCACCGAAAATGGTGACGTAACAGCGACGTCGTTGTCGCTGTCGTTTAGTGTGAACCCAGCTTTAGACTATGCCACCTGGACTATTATCACATAGAAAGCCATGTTATAGTTGATAACAAACCTTAATCCTATTTAGGAAGTGTGACCAGATAATCCTGAAGCAGGAGATAATATGATTAGGGGAAAGAGATGAAGTTCCTGAGAGAATAAAGCTGGTGTCACACTAAGCGACAGCGACAATGACATCGCTGTTACGTCACCATTTTCGGTGACGTAACAGCGACCTTGTAAGTCGCTGTTATGATCGCTGCTTAGCTGTCAAACACAGCAGAAGCAGCGATCATAACGTCGCTGTGCTACATGTGCAGAGAGCAGGGAGCCGCGCTTAGCGCTGGCTCCTTGCTCTCCTAGGTACAGTACACATCGGGTTAATTAACCCGATGTGTACTGCAGCTACATGTCACAGTGCAGAGAGCAAGGAGCCGCGCGCACTGCTTAGCGCTGGCTCCTTGCTCTCCTTGCTACAGTATGCATCGGGTTAATTACCCGATGTGTACTGCAGCCACATGTCACAGTGCCGGAGCCGGCACTGGCAGCAAGAGCGGAGGCTGGTAACCAGCGTAAACATCGGGTAACTAGGGAAAGGTCTTCCCTTGGTTACCCGATGTTTACGCTGGTTACAGCTTACCGCAGCTGCCAGTGCCGGCTCCTGATCGCTTCATTTCGTCGCTCTCTCGCTGTCACACACAGCGATGTGTGTGTCACAGCGGGAGAGTGACGACCAAAAAATGAAGCTGGACATTCAGCAACGACCGGCGACCTCACAGCAGGGGCCAGGTCGTTGCTGGATGTCACACACAGCGACAGCGACGGGACGTCGCTGCAACGTCACAGAAAATGGTGACGTAGCAGCGACGTCGTTGTCGTCGTCGTTATGTGTGACACCAGCTTTAAGCAAAGAGCAGATTGAGAAAACAGATCGTGGCCAGTATGACAGAAAAGCTGGTGTCACACATAACGACGACGAAAACGACGTCGCTGCAACGTCAAATGTTAGTAAGCTGTCAAACATGCTATATAAAGCAGCGACGGAGCAGCGATCATAGCGACGTCGACGGTCGTTGTGTGGTTTCAGACATGTCTGCACGACGAGTCAAAGGTGTGGTTTTAACCCCTAGACACGGTTTGCGTTATCTCTTTTCACGCCCCCTCTGTTCCTATTGGTGATCACTACAGCGCTTTGCGTTGCCTTTCTTCACGCCCCTCTGTTCCTATTGGTGATCGCTACAGCGCTTTGCGTTGCCTTTCTTCACGCCCCTCTGTTCCGATTGGTCATCACTACAGCGTCGCCTGATTGGGTGACCGCATCAAACAAAGGACGACACAGTAGCGCTTCCATTCATTCTACCTGAGCTTTTTCAGAACGCAGTTTGCTGCAGTGATTCTATCAATTTGTTGATTTCTTCTTGGATTTTTAATATTCTTCTGACTTAAAGGTAATTAATTTTTGTGGGCAGTATTATACTAATATTCTAGTACATCGTGACATTAATATAGCAACTGTATTCTTGTATATTGGGGCAGTATTATAGTTGTTATATTTATCTATGTACATAGGGGGAAGTATTATAGCTTTTCTATTCCTGTACATAGGAATATATATATAAATATATATATATATATATATATATATATATATATATATATATATATATATATATATATATATATTATATATATATGGGGCCAGTATTATAGTAATAATATACTTGAACATATGGCTATTTTCTACATATATATATATATCTATAGATATATATGTATATATATTTATATATTCAATAACGCTGTACATATAGTTATGTTCTTGTACATAGGGGCAGTATTATAGTAGTTATATTCTTGTGCATAGGGGCAGTATTATAGTAGTTAAATTCTTGTATATAGGGGGCAGTATGATAGTAGTTATATTCTTGTACATAGGGGGCCGTATTATAGTAGTTATATTATTGGACATAGGAGCAGTATTAAAGTAGTTGTACATAGGTGGCAGTATTATAACAGCTATATTCTTGTGCGTAGTTTCTAACAATGTAGTAATACATTAATTTTCTTTTTTTTCAGATGTCTTCCAATAAGCAAGAATTTATAAGGGAGGTGATTGATATGTATCGATCCCTGCCTTGTTTGTGGAAGATTAAGTCAGTAGATTACAGCAATCGATATAAGAAAAAGCTGGCCTATGAGCAGCTTGTTGAATTGTTCCAGAGGCATAACCCTACGGAGACCATTACGTCTGAGATTGTGCGAAAGAAAATCCAGGGTCTTCGGACCGTTTTTAAAAAGGAACTCAATAAGGTGGATAAGGCCAGCAAATCTGGTGCCGGAACGGAGGAACTTTACGTTCCAAAGCTTTGGTACTACGATTTGCTGGCCTTCATCAGAGACCAAGAGGTCCCACGCACAATAACCTCGCTGTCCTTTGGTCCCGAAACACAGCCTGAGGTCCGGCCTGACACCCCAGTTGGAGATGTAAGTACCTTTGTGAAACTTTTGATGTACATGGCATTATTTAATTGAAAATAGTTACTACGGTTTTCTATGATTACTGTTGCAGATTTCAAAATGTATCCCTTCCAGTTCAGATAAGTATACTCCTTTACTAGTTTCACCACACTCTATTTTCATACCGTGTAATGACATTTCCTATCTTGTAGTACTAGTCTGCCCCTCCCATTAGTTTCCAGTGCATGTGTATCCCTGTGCCTGCTGCTCATGATATCTGAGTTTAACATCATTTTTATTGTTCCGCAGGATCGGTGTGAAGCTGTGCTAACAGCGACAGGTGGGGAAGATGAAATTGCCGGGACTTCCGAGGAGACAGCAGAAGCACCATTACCACGGCGAATCTCCTCAACCCGTAAAAGGGAGCCGAACAACACATCATCAACAGAACTTATGGATATGGCGAAGAAAATCCTGGAGCAGCACAGCAGACCATCCATTTGCGGATTTGCCCCGGTTTACGGATGAAAGACTCCGTAAGCTGGATGACAAACAAAGAGGTCATGTAGAAAGGGTCATGCTGGAGGCCCTCAACAAGGCGGCATTGGGGAAACTGACAAACTCCTCAAAAGTGTGCGAAGTAGATCATCGACAACACTCTTCATGGGACCAAGTGCCATGGATGAGGATGGAGCCTCCACCACACCTCCAGCATGACCCCCCGCACAGTATCCCATGTTCCCCCCAACGAACCAATTTTTCAGCCCACAGAGGCAACATTTAAATGACTCTAGTAACCAATACCAAAATTTATAGTTTTTGTTTTCTGTTATAATATTTATGCTGTTTTTGTTGTAGTTTAAGCAATGTTAGGGAATTGTAATAAAAAATGTCTTTGATTTCAAACTTTTGTACAGCTTTCATGAATTCTGCATAACATTATTCACGGGGTAAAGGGCTGGGTGGAGGTCAGGGCCGCCATCATGGCACAACTCTACAGATGCACATATATAATGTGTGTGTGTGTGTGGGTGTTTTTTTTTTTTTTAATTAAGAATGTTTTTGTGGGTTCTTTGTTTTAAAGCTGTGGTGGGGAACATAGTGCTCTCCTTGGTGCCTTATAGTGCTGTCACCTAATGCTCTCCGAGCTGCCTTCTAGTGCTGTCACTGTCAGTGCTGTGTTTGTTATGCCACCTACAGCTCTTTGTGCTGCCACCTATTGCTGTGTCGCCCAGGGATTGTGGGGGAAATGAGATCCTGGCCAAGGGGTTACTTCTGCAGGTATCCCGGTGTCGTGACCCGGTCTGTGATGTCAAGCTCCCAAAAAAGAGGGTGGTTAGGTAGGGGGAATTGTCTGTCACGCCACCTGTGGGTTGCGTTGATAAGGTGGTGGCACCGCCACTGCCTCTGGAGACCGTGCCCGGGACTGATGGTGTGGGGCAGCTAGGTGGGATACCCTCCACGGGTAGGGGGATTTATAGTCCCAATTGGGAGAGGTAGTTAGTAGAGTGACGGGTACAGTCCTCACCTTGTACCGGGTGGTGCAGGAATACTCACAGTATAAACCAATAACTAACCCCAGTCCAGTAATTAACCAAGTTGCTGGTAACAGGTGCCAACGGCCCGCTGCTGTGAAGACAGGTCCTACACCCATGTGTGTAATTCAGGTGATCTTTTCCTGCTCGAGGTATGTGTCTTCTTTTCACACTGGTCCGTACTGGGTCCCGACAGCTGGCATTCCTCTCCTGGTCCACTTCGGGTCCCACAAGAGGCTGGCCCATTACTGAGGCCGTGAGTACCACTCACCCCAGCCCCACACAGGGGCTGCTTATGTGACGCCCTGGACTAGCCAGGTGGTCTCAGAGGTAACATCACACACACACACACACCCTCCCCTGGACAGTCAAGATCATTGAAAAAAAAAAACCTTGTTGCCACTCTACAGTCTTGATGTCCTCCCGTTT
>NW_027443993.1:0-31038 GCF_048569485.1 Anomaloglossus baeobatrachus | reverse complement strand
AGAAAAATGTGTTCATTTCATGTATGCGCGAAATGCCTTAAAAATGGCTTTAAAATGGATTTGGAGCATGGAGACGATTATCTCGGGATTGCAAGATAACCAAACAAAACTTTTAGTGGATTTCTACTTATTTTATTAAATATCATCTCCACCAAACAGGACAAGCTTGCATCTGTTATAGTTTTGGAGAAAAATGTGTTCATTTCATGTATGCGCGAAATGCCTTAAAAATGGCTTTAAAATGGATTTGGAGCATGGAGACGATTATCTCGGGATTGCAAGATAACCAAACAAAACTTTTAGTGGATTTCTACTTATTTTATTAAATATCATCTCCACCAAACAGGACAAGCTTGCATCTGTTAAAGTTTTGGAGAAAAATGTGTTCATTTCATGTATGCGCAAAATGCCTTAAAAATGGCTTTAAAATGGATTTGGAGCATGGAGACGATTATCTCGGGATTGCAAGATAACCAAACAAAACTTTTAGTGGATTTCTACTTATTTTATTAAATATCATCTCCACCAAACAGGACAAGCTTGCATCTGTTAAAGTTTTGGAGAAAAATGTGTTCATTTCATGTATGCGCGAAATGCCTTAAAAATGGCTTTAAAATGGATTTGGAGCATGGAGACGATTATCTCGGGATTGCAAGATAACCAAACAAAACTTTTAGTGGATTTCTACTTATTTTATTAAATATCATCTCCATCAAACAGGACAAGCTTGCATCTGTTATAGTTTTGGAGAAAAATGTGTTCATTTCATGTATGCGCGAAATGCCTTAAAAATGGCTTTAAAATGGATTTGGAGCATGGAGACGATTATCTCGGGATTGCAAGATAACCAAACAAAACTTTTAGTGGATTTCTACTTATTTTATTAAATATCATCTCCACCAAACAGGACAAGCTTGCAGCTGTTATAGTTTTGGAGGAAAAATGTGTTCATTTCATGTATGCGCGAAATGCCTTAAAAATGGCTTTAAAATGGATTTGGAGCATGGAGACGATTATCTCGGGATTGCAATATAACCAAACAAAACTTTTAGTGAATTTCTACTTATTTTATTAAATATCATCTCCACCAAACAGGACAAGCTTGCATCTGTTATAGTTTTGGAGAAAAATGTGTTCATTTCATGTATGCGCGAAATGCCTTAAAAATGGCTTTAAAATGGATTTGGAGCATGGAGACGATTATCTCGGGATTGCAAGATAACCAAACAAAACGTTTAGTGGATTTCTACTTATTTTATTAAATATCATCTCCACCAAACAGGACAAGCTTGCATCTGTTATAGTTTTGGAGAAAAATGTGTTCATTTCATGTATGCGCGAAATGCCTTAAAAATGGCTTTAAAATGGATTTGGAGCATGGAGACGATTATCTCGGGATTGCAAGATAACCAAACAAAACTTTTAGTGGATTTCTACTTATTTTATTAAATATCATCTCCACCAAACAGGACAAGCTTGCATCTGTTATAGTTTTGGAGAAAAATGTGTTCATTTTATGTATGCGCGAAATGCCTTAAAAATGGCTTTAAAATGGATTTGGAGCATGGAGACGATTATCTCGGGATTGCAAGATAACCAAACAAAACTTTTAGTGGATTTCTACTTATTTTATTAAATATCATCTCCACCAAACAGGACAAGCTTGCATGTGTTATAGTTTTGGAGAAAAATGTGTTAATTTCATGTATGCGCAAAATGCCTTTGAAATGGCTTTAAAATGGATTTGGAGCATGGAGACGATTATCTCGGGATTGCAAGATAACCAAACAAAACTTTTAGTGGATTTCTACTTATTTTATTAAATATCATCTCCACCAAACAGGACAAGCTTGCATCTGTTATAGTTTTGGAGAAAAATGTGTTCATTTCATGTATGCGCGAAATGCCTTAAAAATGGCTTTAAAATGGATTTGGAGCATGGAGACGATTATCTCGGGATTGCAAGATAACCAAACAAAACTTTTAGTGGATTTCTACTTATTTTATTAAATATCATCTCCACCAAACAGGACAAGCTTGCATCTGTTATAGTTTTGGAGAAAAATGTGTTCATTTCATGTATGCGCGAAATGCCTTAAAAATGGCTTTAAAATGGATTTAGAGCATGGAGACGATTATCTCGGGATTGCAATATAACCAAACAAAACTTTTAGTGGATTTCTACTTATTTTATTAAATATCATCTCCACCAAACAGGACAAGCTTGCATCTGTTATAGTTTTGGAGAAAAATGTGTTCATTTCATGTATGCGCGAAATGCCTTAAAAATGGCTTTAAAATGGATTTGGAGCATGGAGACGATTATCTCGGGATTGCAAGATAACCAAACAAAACTTTTAGTGGATTTCTACTTATTTTATTAAATATCATCTCCACCAAACAGGACAAGCTTGCATCTGTTATAGTTTTGGAGAAAAATGTGTTCATTTCATGTATGCGCGAAATGCCTTAAAAATGGCTTTAAAATGGATTTGGAGCATGGAGACGATTATCTCGGGATTGCAAGATAACCAAACAAAACTTTTAGTGGATTTCTACTTATTTTATTAAATATCATCTCCACCAAACAGGACAAGCTTGCATCTGTTATAGTTTTGGAGAAAAATGTGTTCATTTCATGTATGCGCGAAATGCCTTAAAAATGGCTTTAAAATGGATTTGGAGCATGGAGACGATTATCTCGGGATTGCAATATAACCAAACAAAACTTTTAGTGGATTTCTACTTATTTTATTAAATATCATCTCCACCAAACAGGACAAGCTTGCATCTGTTATAGTTTTGGAGAAAAATGTGTTCATTTCATGTATGCGCGAAATGCCTTAAAAATGGCTTTAAAATGGATTTGGAGCATGGAGACGATTATCTCGGGATTGCAAGATAACCAAACAAAACGTTTAGTGGATTTCTACTTATTTTATTAAATATCATCTCCACCAAACAGGACAAGCTTGCATCTGTTATAGTTTTGGAGAAAAATGTGTTCATTTCATGTATGCGCGAAATGCCTTAAAAATGGCTTTAAAATGGATTTGAGCATGGAGACGATTATCTCGGGATTGCAAGATAACCAAACAAAACTTTTAGTGGATTTCTACTTATTTTATTAAATATCATCTCCACCAAACAGGACAAGCTTGCATCTGTTATAGTTTTGGAGAAAAATGTGTTCATTTCATGTATGCGCGAAATGCCTTAAAAATGGCTTTAAAATGGATTTGGAGCATGGAGACGATTATCTCGGGATTGCAAGATAACCAAACAAAACTTTTAGTGGATTTCTACTTATTTTATTAAATATCATCTCCACCAAACAGGACAAGCTTGCATGTGTTATAGTTTTGGAGAAAAATGTGTTAATTTCATGTATGCGCAAAATGCCTTTGAAATGGCTTTAAAATGGATTTGGAGCATGGAGACGATTATCTCGGGATTGCAAGATAACCAAACAAAACTTTTAGTGGATTTCTACTTATTTTATTAAATATCATCTCCACCAAACAGGACAAGCTTGCATCTGTTATAGTTTTGGAGAAAAATGTGTTCATTTCATGTATGCGCGAAATGCCTTAAAAATGGCTTTAAAATGGATTTGGAGCATGGAGACGATTATCTCGGGATTGCAAGATAACCAAACAAAACTTTTAGTGGATTTCTACTTATTTTATTAAATATCATCTCCACCAAACAGGACAAGCTTGCATCTGTTATAGTTTTGGAGAAAAATGTGTTCATTTCATGTATGCGCGAAATGCCTTAAAAATGGCTTTAAAATGGATTTGGAGCATGGAGACGATTATCTCGGGATTGCAAGATAACCAAACAAAACGTTTAGTGGATTTCTACTTATTTTATTAAATATCATCTCCACCAAACAGGACAAGCTTGCATCTGTTATAGTTTTGGAGAAAAATGTGTTCATTTCATGTATGCGCGAAATGCCTTAAAAATGGCTTTAAAATGGATTTGGAGCATGGAGACGATTATCTCGGGATTGCAAGATAACCAAACAAAACTTTTAGTGGATTTCTACTTATTTTATTAAATATCATCTCCACCAAACAGGACAAGCTTGCATCTGTTATAGTTTTGGAGAAAATGTGTTCATTTCATGTATGCGCGAAATGCCTTAAAAATGGCTTTAAAATGGATTTGGAGCATGGAGACGATTATCTCGGGATTGCAAGATAACCAAACAAAACTTTTAGTGGATTTCTACTTATTTTATTAAATATCATCTCCACCAAACAGGACAAGCTTGCATCTGTTATAGTTTTGGAGAAAAATGTGTTCATTTCATGTATGCGCGAAATGCCTTAAAAATGGCTTTAAAATGGATTTGGAGCATGGAGACGATTATCTCGGGATTGCAATATAACCAAACAAAACTTTTAGTGGATTTCTACTTATTTTATTAAATATCATCTCCACCAAACAGGACAAGCTTGCATCTGTTATAGTTTTGGAGAAAAATGTGTTCATTTCATGTATGCGCGAAATGCCTTAAAAATGGCTTTAAAATGGATTTGGAGCATGGAGACGATTATCTCGGGATTGCAAGATAACCAAACAAAACTTTTAGTGGATTTCTACTTATTTTATTAAATATCATCTCCACCAAACAGGACAAGCTTGCATCTGTTATAGTTTTGGAGAAAAATGTGTTCATTTCATGTATGCGCGAAATGCCTTAAAAATGGCTTTAAAATGGATTTGGAGCATGGAGACGATTATCTCGGGATTGCAAGATAACCAAACAAAACTTTTAGTGGATTTCTACTTATTTTATTAAATATCATCTCCACCAAACAGGACAAGCTTGCATCTGTTATAGTTTTGGAGAAAAATGTGTTCATTTCATGTATGCGCGAAATGCCTTAAAAATGGCTTTAAAATGGATTTGGAGCATGGAGACGATTATCTCGGGATTGCAAGATAACCAAACAAAACTTTTAGTGGATTTCTACTTATTTTATTAAATATCATCTCCACCAAACAGGACAAGCTTGCATCTGTTATAGTTTTGGAGAAAAATGTGTTCATTTCATGTATGCGCAAAATGCCTTAAAAATGGCTTTAAAATGGATTTGGAGCATGGAGACGATTATCTCAGGATGGCAATATAAACAAACGAAACTTTTAGTAGATTTCTACTTATTTTATTAAATATTATCTCCACCAAACAGGACAAGCTTGCATCTGTTATAGTTTTGGAGAAAAATGTGTTCATTTCATGTATGCGCGAAATGCCTTAAAAATGGCTTTAAAATGGATTTGGAGCATGGAGACGATTATCTCGGGATTGCAAGATAACCAAACAAAACTTTTAGTGGATTTCTACTTATTTTATTAAATATCATCTCCACCAAACAGGACAAGCTTGCATCTGTTATAGTTTTGGAGAAAAATGTGTTCATTTCATGTATGCGCGAAATGACTTAAAAATGGCTTTAAAATGGATTTGGAGCATGGAGACGATTATCTCGGGATTGCAAGATAACCAAACAAAACTTTTAGTGGATTTCTACTTATTTTATTAAATATCATCTCCACCAAACAGGACAAGCTTGCATCTGTTATAGTTTTGGAGAAAAATGTGTTCATTTCATGTATGCGCGAAATGCCTTAAAAATGGCTTTAAAATGGATTTGGAGCATGGAGACGATTATCTCGGGATTGCAAGATAACCAAACAAAACTTTTAGTGGATTTCTACTTATTTTATTAAATATCATCTCCACCAAACAGGACAAGCTTGCATCTGTTAAAGTTTTGGAGAAAAATGTGTTCATTTCATGTATGCGCGAAATGCCTTAAAAATGGCTTTAAAATGGATTTGGAGCATGGAGACGATTATCTCGGGATTGCAAGATAACCAAACAAAACTTTTAGTGGATTTCTACTTATTTTATTAAATATCATCTCCACCAAACAGGACAAGCTTGCATCTGTTATAGTTTTGGAGAAAAATGTGTTCATTTCATGTATGCGCGAAATGCCTTAAAAATGGCTTTAAAATGGATTTGGAGCATGGAGACGATTATCTCGGGATTGCAAGATAACCAAACAAAACTTTTAGTGGATTTCTACTTATTTTATTAAATATCATCTCCACCAAACAGGACAAGCTTGCATCTGTTATAGTTTTGGAGAAAAATGTGTTCATTTCATGTATGCGCGAAATGCCTTAAAATGGCTTTAAAATGGATTTGGAGCATGGAGACGATTATCTCGGGATTGCAATATAACCAAACAAAACTTTTAGTGGATTTCTACTTATTTTATTAAATATCATCTCCACCAAACAGGACAAGCTTGCATCTGTTATAGTTTTGGAGAAAAATGTGTTCATTTCATGTATGCGCGAAATGCCTTAAAAATGGCTTTAAAATGGATTTGGAGCATGGAGACGATTATCTCGGGATTGCAAGATAACCAAACAAAACTTTTAGTGGATTTCTACTTATTTTATTAAATATCATCTCCACCAAACAGGACAAGCTTGCATCTGTTATAGTTTTGGAGAAAAATGTGTTCATTTCATGTATGCGCGAAATGCCTTAAAAATGGCTTTAAAATGGATTTGGAGCATGGAGACGATTATCTCGGGATTGCAAGATAACCAAACAAAACTTTTAGTGGATTTCTACTTATTTTATTAAATATCATCTCCACCAAACAGGACAAGCTTGCATCTGTTATAGTTTTGGAGAAAAATGTGTTCATTTCATGTATGCGCGAAATGCCTTAAAAATGGCTTTAAAATGGATTTGGAGCATGGAGACGATTATCTCGGGATTGCAATATAACCAAACAAAACTTTTAGTGGATTTCTACTTATTTTATTAAATATCATCTCCACCAAACAGGACAAGCTTGCATCTGTTATAGTTTTGGAGAAAAATGTGTTCATTTCATGTATGCGCGAAATGCCTTAAAAATGGCTTTAAAATGGATTTGGAGCATGGAGACGATTATCTCGGGATTGCAAGATAACCAAACAAAACGTTTAGTGGATTTCTACTTATTTTATTAAATATCATCTCCACCAAACAGGACAAGCTTGCATCTGTTATAGTTTTGGAGAAAAATGTGTTCATTTCATGTATGCGCGAAATGCCTTAAAAATGGCTTTAAAATGGATTTGGAGCATGGAGACGATTATCTCGGGATTGCAAGATAACCAAACAAAACTTTTAGTGGATTTCTACTTATTTTATTAAATATCATCTCCACCAAACAGGACAAGCTTGCATCTGTTATAGTTTTGGAGAAAAATGTGTTCATTTCATGTATGCGCGAAATGCCTTAAAAATGGCTTTAAAATGGATTTGGAGCATGGAGACGATTATCTCGGGATTGCAAGATAACCAAACAAAACTTTTAGTGGATTTCTACTTATTTTATTAAATATCATCTCCACCAAACAGGACAAGCTTGCATGTGTTATAGTTTTGGAGAAAAATGTGTTCATTTCATGTATGCGCAAAATGCCTTTGAAATGGCTTTAAAATGGATTTGGAGCATGGAGACGATTATCTCGGGATTGCAAGATAACCAAACAAAACTTTTAGTGGATTTCTACTTATTTTATTAAATATCATCTCCACCAAACAGGACAAGCTTGCATCTGTTATAGTTTTGGAGAAAAATGTGTTCATTTCATGTATGCGCGAAATGCCTTAAAAATGGCTTTAAAATGGATTTGGAGCATGGAGACGATTATCTCGGGATTGCAAGATAACCAAACAAAACTTTTAGTGGATTTCTACTTATTTTATTAAATATCATCTCCACCAAACAGGACAAGCTTGCATCTGTTATAGTTTTGGAGAAAAATGTGTTCATTTCATGTATGCGCGAAATGCCTTAAAAATGGCTTTAAAATGGATTTGGAGCATGGAGACGATTATCTCGGGATTGCAATATAACCAAACAAAACTTTTAGTGGATTTCTACTTATTTTATTAAATATCATCTCCACCAAACAGGACAAGCTTGCATCTGTTATAGTTTTGGAGAAAAATGTGTTCATTTCATGTATGCGCGAAATGCCTTAAAAATGGCTTTAAAATGGATTTGGAGCATGGAGACGATTATCTCGGGATTGCAAGATAACCAAACAAAACGTTTAGTGGATTTCTACTTATTTTATTAAATATCATCTCCACCAAACAGGACAAGCTTGCATCTGTTATAGTTTTGGAGAAAAATGTGTTCATTTCATGTATGCGCGAAATGCCTTAAAAATGGCTTTAAAATGGATTTGGAGCATGGAGACGATTATCTCGGGATTGCAAGATAACCAAACAAAACTTTTAGTGGATTTCTACTTATTTTATTAAATATCATCTCCACCAAACAGGACAAGCTTGCATCTGTTATAGTTTTGGAGAAAAATGTGTTCATTTCATGTATGCGCGAAATGCCTTAAAAATGGCTTTAAAATGGATTTGGAGCATGGAGACGATTATCTCGGGATTGCAAGATAACCAAACAAAACTTTTAGTGGATTTCTACTTATTTTATTAAATATCATCTCCACCAAACAGGACAAGCTTGCATCTGTTATAGTTTTGGAGAAAAATGTGTTCATTTCATGTATGCGCGAAATGCCTTAAAAATGGCTTTAAAATGGATTTGGAGCATGGAGACGATTATCTCGGGATTGCAAGATAACCAAACAAAACTTTTAGTGGATTTCTACTTATTTTATTAAATATCATCTCCACCAAACAGGACAAGCTTGCATCTGTTATAGTTTTGGAGAAAAATGTGTTCATTTCATGTATGCGCGAAATGCCTTAAAAATGGCTTTAAAATGGATTTGGAGCATGGAGACGATTATCTCGGGATTGCAAGATAACCAAACAAAACTTTTAGTGGATTTCTACTTATTTTATTAAATATCATCTCCACCAAACAGGACAAGCTTGCATCTGTTATAGTTTTGGAGAAAAATGTGTTCATTTCATGTATGCGCGAAATGCCTTAAAAATGGCTTTAAAATGGATTTGGAGCATGGAGACGATTATCTCGGGATTGCAATATAACCAAACAAAACTTTTAGTGGATTTCTACTTATTTTATTAAATATCATCTCCACCAAACAGGACAAGCTTGCATCTGTTATAGTTTTGGAGAAAAATGTGTTCATTTCATGTATGCGCGAAATGCCTTAAAAATGGCTTTAAAATGGATTTGGAGCATGGAGACGATTATCTCGGGATTGCAAGATAACCAAACAAAACGTTTAGTGGATTTCTACTTATTTTATTAAATATCATCTCCACCAAACAGGACAAGCTTGCATCTGTTATAGTTTTGGAGAAAAATGTGTTCATTTCATGTATGCGCGAAATGCCTTAAAAATGGCTTTAAAATGGATTTGGAGCATGGAGACGATTATCTCGGGATTGCAAGATAACCAAACAAAACTTTTAGTGGATTTCTACTTATTTTATTAAATATCATCTCCACCAAACAGGACAAGCTTGCATCTGTTATAGTTTTGGAGAAAAATGTGTTCATTTCATGTATGCGCGAAATGCCTTAAAAATGGCTTTAAAATGGATTTGGAGCATGGAGACGATTATCTCGGGATTGCAAGATAACCAAACAAAACTTTTAGTGGATTTCTACTTATTTTATTAAATATCATCTCCACCAAACAGGACAAGCTTGCATCTGTTATAGTTTTGGAGAAAAATGTGTTCATTTCATGTATGCGCGAAATGCCTTAAAAATGGCTTTAAAATGGATTTGGAGCATGGAGACGATTATCTCGGGATTGCAATATAACCAAACAAAACTTTTAGTGGATTTCTACTTATTTTATTAAATATCATCTCCACCAAACAGGACAAGCTTGCATCTGTTATAGTTTTGGAGAAAAATGTGTTCATTTCATGTATGCGCGAAATGCCTTAAAAATGGCTTTAAAATGGATTTGGAGCATGGAGACGATTATCTCGGGATTGCAAGATAACCAAACAAAACTTTTAGTGGATTTCTACTTATTTTATTAAATATCATCTCCACCAAACAGGACAAGCTTGCATCTGTTATAGTTTTGGAGAAAAATGTGTTCATTTCATGTATGAGCGAAATGCCTTAAAAATGGCTTTAAAATGGATTTGGAGCATGGAGACGATTATCTCGGGATTGCAAGATAACCAAACAAAACTTTTAGTGGATTTCTACTTATTTTATTAAATATCATCTCCACCAAACAGGACAAGCTTGCATCTGTTATAGTTTTGGAGAAAAATGTGTTCATTTCATGTATGCGCGAAATGCCTTAAAAATGGCTTTAAAATGGATTTGGAGCATGGAGACGATTATCTCGGGATTGCAAGATAACCAAACAAAACTTTTAGTGGATTTCTACTTATTTTATTAAATATCATCTCCACCAAACAGGACAAGCTTGCATCTGTTATAGTTTTGGAGAAAAATGTGTTCATTTCATGTATGCGCAAAATGCCTTAAAAATGGCTTTAAAATGGATTTGGAGCATGGAGACGATTATCTCAGGATGGCAATATAAACAAACGAAACTTTTAGTAGATTTCTACTTATTTTATTAAATATTATCTCCACCAAACAGGACAAGCTTGCATCTGTTATAGTTTTGGAGAAAAATGTGTTCATTTCATGTATGCGCGAAATGCCTTAAAAATGGCTTTAAAATGGATTTGGAGCATGGAGACGATTATCTCGGGATTGCAAGATAACCAAACAAAACTTTTAGTGGATTTCTACTTATTTTATTAAATATCATCTCCACCAAACAGGACAAGCTTGCATCTGTTATAGTTTCGGAGAAAAATGTGTTCATTTCATGTATGCGCGAAATGCCTTAAAAATGGCTTTAAAATGGATTTGGAGCATGGAGACGATTATCTCGGGATTGCAAGATAACCAAACAAAACTTTTAGTGGATTTCTACTTATTTTATTAAATATCATCTCCACCAAACAGGACAAGCTTGCATCTGTTATAGTTTTGGAGAAAAATGTGTTCATTTCATGTATGCGCGAAATGCCTTAAAAATGGCTTTAAAATGGATTTGGAGCATGGAGACGATTATCTCGGGATTGCAAGATAACCAAACAAAACTTTTAGTGGATTTCTACTTATTTTATTAAATATCATCTCCACCAAACAGGACAAGCTTGCATCTGTTAAAGTTTTGGAGAAAAATGTGTTCATTTCATGTATGCGCGAAATGCCTTAAAAATGGCTTTAAAATGGATTTGGAGCATGGAGACGATTATCTCGGGATTGCAAGATAACCAAACAAAACTTTTAGTGGATTTCTACTTATTTTATTAAATATCATCTCCACCAAACAGGACAAGCTTGCATCTGTTATAGTTTTGGAGAAAAATGTGTTCATTTCATGTATGCGCGAAATGCCTTAAAAATGGCTTTAAAATGGATTTGGAGCATGGAGACGATTATCTCGGGATTGCAAGATAACCAAACAAAACTTTTAGTGGATTTCTACTTATTTTATTAAATATCATCTCCACCAAACAGGACAAGCTTGCATCTGTTATAGTTTTGGAGAAAAATGTGTTCATTTCATGTATGCGCGAAATGCCTTAAAATGGCTTTAAAATGGATTTGGAGCATGGAGACGATTATCTCGGGATTGCAATATAACCAAACAAAACTTTTAGTGGATTTCTACTTATTTTATTAAATATCATCTCCACCAAACAGGACAAGCTTGCATCTGTTATAGTTTTGGAGAAAAATGTGTTCATTTCATGTATGCGCGAAATGCCTTAAAAATGGCTTTAAAATGGATTTGGAGCATGGAGACGATTATCTCGGGATTGCAAGATAACCAAACAAAACTTTTAGTGGATTTCTACTTATTTTATTAAATATCATCTCCACCAAACAGGACAAGCTTGCATCTGTTATAGTTTTGGAGAAAAATGTGTTCATTTCATGTATGCGCGAAATGCCTTAAAAATGGCTTTAAAATGGATTTGGAGCATGGAGACGATTATCTCGGGATTGCAAGATAACCAAACAAAACTTTTAGTGGATTTCTACTTATTTTATTAAATATCATCTCCACCAAACAGGACAAGCTTGCATCTGTTATAGTTTTGGAGAAAAATGTGTTCCTTTCATGTATGCGCGAAATGCCTTAAAAATGGCTTTAAAATGGATTTGGAGCATGGAGACGATTATCTCGGGATTGCAATATAACCAAACAAAACTTTTAGTGGATTTCTACTTATTTTATTAAATATCATCTCCACCAAACAGGACAAGCTTGCATCTGTTATAGTTTTGGAGAAAAATGTGTTCATTTCATGTATGCGCGAAATGCCTTAAAAATGGCTTTAAAATGGATTTGGAGCATGGAGACGATTATCTCGGGATTGCAAGATAACCAAACAAAACGTTTAGTGGATTTCTACTTATTTTATTAAATATCATCTCCACCAAACAGGACAAGCTTGCATCTGTTATAGTTTTGGAGAAAAATGTGTTCATTTCATGTATGCGCGAAATGCCTTAAAAATGGCTTTAAAATGGATTTGGAGCATGGAGACGATTATCTCGGGATTGCAAGATAACCAAACAAAACTTTTAGTGGATTTCTACTTATTTTATTAAATATCATCTCCACCAAACAGGACAAGCTTGCATCTGTTATAGTTTTGGAGAAAAATGTGTTCATTTCATGTATGCGCGAAATGCCTTAAAAATGGCTTTAAAATGGATTTGGAGCATGGAGACGATTATCTCGGGATTGCAAGATAACCAAACAAAACTTTTAGTGGATTTCTACTTATTTTATTAAATATCATCTCCACCAAACAGGACAAGCTTGCATGTGTTATAGTTTTGGAGAAAAATGTGTTCATTTCATGTATGCGCAAAATGCCTTTGAAATGGCTTTAAAATGGATTTGGAGCATGGAGACGATTATCTCGGGATTGCAAGATAACCAAACAAAACTTTTAGTGGATTTCTACTTATTTTATTAAATATCATCTCCACCAAACAGGACAAGCTTGCATCTGTTATAGTTTTGGAGAAAAATGTGTTCATTTCATGTATGCGCGAAATGCCTTAAAAATGGCTTTAAAATGGATTTGGAGCATGGAGACGATTATCTCGGGATTGCAACATAACCAAACAAAACTTTTAGTGGATTTCTACTTATTTTATTAAATATCATCTCCACCAAACAGGACAAGCTTGCATCTGTTATAGTTTTGGAGAAAAATGTGTTCATTTCATGTATGCGCGAAATGCCTTAAAAATGGCTTTAAAATGGATTTGGAGCATGGAGACGATTATCTCGGGATTGCAATATAACCAAACAAAACTTTTAGTGGATTTCTACTTATTTTATTAAATATCATCTCCACCAAACAGGACAAGCTTGCATCTGTTATAGTTTTGGAGAAAAATGTGTTCATTTCATGTATGCGCGAAATGCCTTAAAAATGGCTTTAAAATGGATTTGGAGCATGGAGACGATTATCTCGGGATTGCAAGATAACCAAACAAAACGTTTAGTGGATTTCTACTTATTTTATTAAATATCATCTCCACCAAACAGGACAAGCTTGCATCTGTTATAGTTTTGGAGAAAAATGTGTTCATTTCATGTATGCGCGAAATGCCTTAAAAATGGCTTTAAAATGGATTTGGAGCATGGAGACGATTATCTCGGGATTGCAAGATAACCAAACAAAACTTTTAGTGGATTTCTACTTATTTTATTAAATATCATCTCCACCAAACAGGACAAGCTTGCATCTGTTATAGTTTTGGAGAAAAATGTGTTCATTTCATGTATGCGCGAAATGCCTTAAAAATGGCTTTAAAATGGATTTGGAGCATGGAGACGATTATCTCGGGATTGCAAGATAACCAAACAAAACTTTTAGTGGATTTCTACTTATTTTATTAAATATCATCTCCACCAAACAGGACAAGCTTGCATCTGTTATAGTTTTGGAGAAAAATGTGTTCATTTCATGTATGCGCGAAATGCCTTAAAAATGGCTTTAAAATGGATTTGGAGCATGGAGACGATTATCTCGGGATTGCAATATAACCAAACAAAACTTTTAGTGGATTTCTACTTATTTTATTAAATATCATCTCCACCAAACAGGACAAGCTTGCATCTGTTATAGTTTTGGAGAAAAATGTGTTCATTTCATGTATGCGCGAAATGCCTTAAAAATGGCTTTAAAATGGATTTGGAGCATGGAGACGATTATCTCGGGATTGCAAGATAACCAAACAAAACTTTTAGTGGATTTCTACTTATTTTATTAAATATCATCTCCACCAAACAGGACAAGCTTGCATCTGTTATAGTTTTGGAGAAAAATGTGTTCATTTCATGTATGCGCGAAATGCCTTAAAAATGGCTTTAAAATGGATTTGGAGCATGGAGACGATTATCTCGGGATTGCAAGATAACCAAACAAAACTTTTAGTGGATTTCTACTTATTTTATTAAATATCATCTCCACCAAACAGGACAAGCTTGCATCTGTTATAGTTTTGGAGAAAAATGTGTTCATTTCATGTATGCGCGAAATGCCTTAAAAATGGCTTTAAAATGGATTTGGAGCATGGAGACGATTATCTCGAGATTGCAAGATAACCAAACAAAACTTTTAGTGGATTTCTACTTATTTTATTAAATATCATCTCCACCAAACAGGACAAGCTTGCATCTGTTATAGTTTTGGAGAAAAATGTGTTCATTTCATGTATGCGCAAAATGCCTTAAAAATGGCTTTAAAATGGATTTGGAGCATGGAGACGATTATCTCAGGATGGCAATATAAACAAACGAAACTTTTAGTAGATTTCTACTTATTTTATTAAATATTATCTCCACCAAACAGGACAAGCTTGCATCTGTTATAGTTTTGGAGAAAAATGTGTTCATTTCATGTATGCGCGAAATGCCTTAAAAATGGCTTTAAAATGGATTTGGAGCATGGAGACGATTATCTCGGGATTGCAAGATAACCAAACAAAACTTTTAGTGGATTTCTACTTATTTTATTAAATATCATCTCCACCAAACAGGACAAGCTTGCATCTGTTATAGTTTTGGAGAAAAATGTGTTCATTTCATGTATGCGCGAAATGCCTTAAAAATGGCTTTAAAATGGATTTGGAGCATGGAGACGATTATCTCGGGATTGCAAGATAACCAAACAAAACTTTTAGTGGATTTCTACTTATTTTATTAAATATCATCTCCACCAAACAGGACAAGCTTGCATCTGTTATAGTTTTGGAGAAAAATGTGTTCATTTCATGTATGCGCGAAATGCCTTAAAAATGGCTTTAAAATGGATTTGGAGCATGGAGACGATTATCTCGGGATTGCAAGATAACAAAACAAAACTTTTAGTGGATTTCTACTTATTTTATTAAATATCATCTCCACCAAACAGGACAAGCTTGCATCTGTTAAAGTTTTGGAGAAAAATGTGTTCATTTCATGTATGCGCGAAATGCCTTAAAAACGGCTTTAAAATGGATTTGGAGCATGGAGACGATTATCTCGGGATTGCAAGATAACCAAACAAAACTTTTAGTGGATTTCTACTTATTTTATTAAATATCATCTCCACCAAACAGGACAAGCTTGCATCTGTTATAGTTTTGGAGAAAAATGTGTTCATTTCATGTATGCGCGAAATGCCTTAAAAATGGCTTTAAAATGGATTTGGAGCATGGAGACGATTATCTCGGGATTGCAAGATAACCAAACAAAACTTTTAGTGGATTTCTACTTATTTTATTAAATATCATCTCCACCAAACAGGACAAGCTTGCATCTGTTATAGTTTTGGAGAAAAATGTGTTCATTTCATGTATGCGCGAAATGCCTTAAAATGGCTTTAAAATGGATTTGGAGCATGGAGACGATTATCTCGGGATTGCAATATAACCAAACAAAACTTTTAGTGGATTTCTACTTATTTTATTAAATATCATCTCCACCAAACAGGACAAGCTTGCATCTGTTATAGTTTTGGAGAAAAATGTGTTCATTTCATGTATGCGCGAAATTCCTTAAAAATGGCTTTAAAATGGATTTGGAGCATGGAGACGATTATCTCGGGATTGCAAGATAACCAAACAAAACTTTTAGTGGATTTCTACTTATTTTATTAAATATCATCTCCACCAAACAGGACAAGCTTGCATCTGTTATAGTTTTGGAGAAAAATGTGTTCATTTCATGTATGCGCGAAATGCCTTAAAAATGGCTTTAAAATGGATTTGGAGCATGGAGACGATTATCTCGGGATTGCAAGATAACCAAACAAAACTTTTAGTGGATTTCTACTTATTTTATTAAATATCATCTCCACCAAACAGGACAAGCTTGCATCTGTTATAGTTTTGGAGAAAAATGTGTTCATTTCATGTATGCGCGAAATGCCTTAAAAATGGCTTTAAAATGGATTTGGAGCATGGAGACGATTATCTCGGGATTGCAAGATAACCAAACAAAACTTTTAGTGGATTTCTACTTATTTTATTAAATATCATCTCCACCAAACAGGACAAGCTTGCATCTGTTATAGTTTTGGAGAAAAATGTGTTCATTTCATGTATGCGCGAAATGCCTTAAAAATGGCTTTAAAATGGATTTGGAGCATGGAGACGATTATCTCGGGATTGCAAGATAACCAAACAAAACTTTTAGTGGATTTCTACTTATTTTATTAAATATCATCTCCACCAAACAGGACAAGCTTGCATGTGTTACAGTTTTGGAGAAAAATGTGTTCATTTCATGTATGCGCAAAATGCCTTAAAAATGGCTTTAAAATGGATTTGGAGCATGGAGACGATTATCTCGGGATTGCAAGATAACCAAACAAAACTTTTAGTGGATTTCTACTTATTTTATTAAATATCATCTCCACCAAACAGGACAAGCTTGCATCTGTTATAGTTTTGGAGAAAAATGTGTTCATTTCATGTATGCGCGAAATGCCTTAAAAATGGCTTTAAAATGGATTTGGAGCATGGAGACGATTATCTCGGCATTGCAAGATAACCAAACAAAACTTTTAGTGGATTTCTACTTATTTTATTAAATATCATCTCCACCAAACAGGACAAGCTTGCATCTGTTATAGTTTTGGAGAAAAATGTGTTCATTTCATGTATGCGCGAAATGCCTTAAAAATGGCTTTAAAATGGATTTGGAGCATGGAGACGATTATCTCGGGATTGCAAGATAACCAAACAAAACTTTTAGTGTATTTCTACTTATTTTATTAAATATCATCTCCACCAAACAGGACAAGCTTGCATCTGTTAAAGTTTTGGAGAAAAATGTGTTCATTTCATGTATGCGCGAAATGCCTTAAAAATGGCTTTAAAATGGATTTGGAGCATGGAGACGATTATCTCGGGATTGCAAGATAACCAAACAAAACTTTTAGTGGATTTCTACTTATTTTATTAAATATCATCTCCACCAAACAGGACAAGCTTGCATCTGTTATAGTTTTGGAGAAAAATGTGTTCATTTCATGTATGCGCGAAATGCCTTAAAAATGGCTTTAAAATGGATTTGGAGCATGGAGACGATTATCTCGGGATTGCAAGATAACCAAACAAAACTTTTAGTGGATTTCTACTTATTTTATTAAATATCATCTCCACCAAACAGGACAAGCTTGCATCTGTTATAGTTTTGGAGAAAAATGTGTTCATTTCATGTATGCGCGAAATGCCTTAAAAATGGCTTTAAAATGGATTTGGAGCATGGAGACGGTTATCTCGGGATTGCAAGATAACCAAACAAAACTTTTAGTGGATTTCTACTTATTTTATTAAATATCATCTCCACCAAACAGGACAAGCTTGCATCTGTTATAGTTTTGGAGTAAAATGTGTTCATTTCATGTATGCGCGAAATGCCTTAAAAATGGCTTTAAAATGGATTTGGAGCATGGAGACGATTATCTCGGGATTGCAAGATAACCAAACAAAACTTTTAGTGGATTTCTACTTATTTTATTAAATATCATCTCCACCAAACAGGACAAGCTTGCATCTTTTATAGTTTTGGAGAAAAATGTGTTCATTTCATGTATGCGCGAAATGCCTTAAAAATGGCTTTAAAATGGATTTGGAGCATGGAGACGATTATCTCGGGATTGCAAGATAACCAAACAAAACTTTTAGTGGATTTCTACTTATTTTATTAAATATCATCTCCACCAAACAGGACAAGCTTGCATCTGTTATAGTTTTGGAGAAAAATGTGTTCATTTCATGTATGCGCGAAATGCCTTAAAAATGGCTTTAAAATGGATTTGGAGCATGGAGACGATTATCTCGGGATTGCAAGATAACCAAACAAAACTTTTAGTGGATTTCTACTTATTTTATTAAATATCATCTCCACCAAACAGGACAAGCTTGCATGTGTTATAGTTTTGGAGAAAAATGTGTTCATTTCATGTATGCGCAAAATGCCTTAAAAATGGCTTTAAAATGGATTTGGAGCATGGAGACGATTATCTCGGGATTGCAAGATAACCAAACAAAACTTTTAGTGGATTTCTACTTATTTTATTAAATATCATCTCCACCAAACAGGACAAGCTTGCATCTGTTATAGTTTTGGAGAAAAATGTGTTCATTTCATGTATGCGCGAAATGCCTTAAAAATGGCTTTAAAATGGATTTGGAGCATGGAGACGATTATCTCGGGATTGCAAGATAACCAAACAAAACTTTTAGTGGATTTCTACTTATTTTATTAAATATCATCTCCACCAAACAGGACAAGCTTGCATCTGTTATAGTTTTGGAGAAAAATGTGTTCATTTCATGTATGCGCGAAATGCCTTAAAAATGGCTTTAAAATGGATTTGGAGCATGGAGACGATTATCTCGGGATTGCAAGATAACCAAACAAAACCTTTAGTGGATTTCTACTTATTTTATTAAATATCATCTCCACCAAACAGGACAAGCTTGCATCTGTTAAAGTTTTGGAGAAAAATGTGTTCATTTCATGTATGCGCGAAATGCCTTAAAAATGGCTTTAAAATGGATTTGGAGCATGGAGACGATTATCTCGGGATTGCAAGATAACCAAACAAAACTTTTAGTGGATTTCTACTTATTTTATTAAATATCATCTCCACCAAACAGGACAAGCTTGCATCTGTTATAGTTTTGGAGAAAAATGTGTTCATTTCATGTATGCGCGAAATGCCTTAAAAATGGCTTTAAAATGGATTTGGAGCATGGAGACGATTATCTCGGGATTGCAAGATAACCAAACAAAACTTTTAGTGGATTTCTACTTATTTTATTAAATATCATCTCCACCAAACAGGACAAGCTTGCATCTGTTATAGTTTTGGAAAAAAATGTGTTCATTTCATGTATGCGCGAAATGCCTTAAAAATGGCTTTAAAATGGATTTGGAGCATGGAGACGGTTATCTCGGGATTGCAAGATAACCAAACAAAACTTTTAGTGGATTTCTACTTATTTTATTAAATATCATCTCCACCAAACAGGACAAGCTTGCATCTGTTATAGTTTTGGAGAAAAATGTGTTCATTTCATGTATGCGCGAAATGCCTTAAAAATGGCTTTAAAATGGATTTGGAGCATGGAGACGATTATCTCGGGATTGCAAGATAACCAAACAAAACTTTTAGTGGATTTCTACTTATTTTATTAAATATCATCTCCACCAAACAGGACAAGCTTGCATCTGTTATAGTTTTGGAGAAAAATGTGTTCATTTCATGTATGCGCGAAATGCCTTAAAAATGGCTTTAAAATGGATTTGGAGCATGGAGACGATTATCTCGGGATTGCAAGATAACCAAACAAAACTTTTAGTGGATTTCTACTTATTTTATTAAATATCATCTCCACCAAACAGGACAAGCTTGCATCTGTTATAGTTTTGGAGAAAAATGTGTTCATTTCATGTATGCGCGAAATGCCTTAAAAATGGCTTTAAAATGGATTTGGAGCATGGAGACGATTATCTCGGGATTGCAAGATAACCAAACAAAACTTTTAGTGGATTTCTACTTATTTTATTAAATATCATCTCCACCAAACAGGACAAGCTTGCATGTGTTATAGTTTTGGAGAAAAATGTGTTCATTTCATGTATGCGCGAAATGCCTTAAAAATGGCTTTAAAATGGATTTGGAGCATGGAGACGATTATCTCGGGATTGCAAGATAACCAAACAAAACTTTTAGTGGATTTCTACTTATTTTATTAAATATCATCTCCACCAAACAGGACAAGCTTGCATCTGTTATAGTTTTGGAGAAAAATGTGTTCATTTCATGTATGCGCGAAATGCCTTAAAAATGGCTTTAAAATGGATTTGGAGCATGGAGACGATTATCTCGGGATTGCAATATAACCAAACAAAACTTTTAGTGGATTTCTACTTATTTTATTAAATATCATCTCCACCAAACAGGACAAGCTTGCATCTGTTATAGTTTTGGAGAAAAATGTGTTCATTTCATGTATGCGCGAAATGCCTTAAAAATGGCTTTAAAATGGATTTGGAGCATGGAGACGATTATCTCGGGATTGCAAGATAACCAAACAAAACTTGTAGTGGATTTCTACTTATTTTATTAAATATCATCTCCACCAAACAGGACAAGCTTGCATCTGTTATAGTTTTGGAGAAAAATGTGTTCATTTCATGTATGCGCGAAATGCCTTAAAAATGGCTTTAAAATGGATTTGGAGCATGGAGACGATTATCTCAGGATGGCAATATAAACAAACGAAACTTTTAGTAGATTTCTACTTATTTTATTAAATATTATCTCCACCAAACAGGACAAGCTTGCATCTGTTATAGTTTTGGAGAAAAATGTGTTCATTTCATGTATGCGCGAAATGCCTTAAAAATGGCTTTAAAATGGATTTGGAGCATGGAGACGATTATCTCGGGATTGCAAGATAACCAAATAAAACTTTTAGTGGATTTCTACTTATTTTATTAAATATCATCTCCACCAAACAGGACAAGCTTGCATCTGTTATAGTTTTGGAGAAAAATGTGTTCATTTCATGTATGCGCGAAATGCCTTAAAAATGGCTTTAAAATGGATTTGGAGCATGGAGACGATTATCTCGGGATTGCAAGATAACCAAACAAAACTTTTAGTGGATTTCTACTTATTTTATTAAATATCATCTCCACCAAACAGGACAAGCTTGCATCTGTTATAGTTTTGGAGAAAAATGTGTTCATTTCATGTATGCGCGAAATGCCTTAAAAATGGCTTTAAAATGGATTTGGAGCATGGAGACGATTATCTCGGGATTGCAAGATAACCAAACAAAACTTTTAGTGGATTTCTACTTATTTTATTAAATATCATCTCCACCAAACAGGACAAGCTTGCATCTGTTATAGTTTTGGAGAAAAATGTGTTCATTTCATGTATGCGCGAAATGCCTTAAAAATGGCTTTAAAATGGATTTGGAGCATGGAGACGATTATCTCGGGATTGCAAGATAACCAAACAAAACTTTTAGTGAATTTCTACTTATTTTATTAAATATCATCTCCACCAAACAGGACAAGCTTGCATGTGTTATAGTTTTGGAGAAAAATGTGTTCATTTCATGTATGCGCAAAATGCCTTTGAAATGGCTTTAAAATGGATTTGGAGCATGGAGACGATTATCTCAGGATGGCAATATAAACAAACGAAACTTTTAGTAGATTTCTACTTATTTTATTAAATATTATCTCCACCAAACAGGACAAGCTTGCATCTGTTATAGTTTTGGAGAAAAATGTGTTCATTTCATGTATGCGCGAAATGCCTTAAAAATGGCTTTAAAATGGATTTGGAGCATGGAGACGATTATCTCGGGATTGCAAGATAACCAAACAAAACTTTTAGTGGATTTCTACTTATTTTATTAAATATCATCTCCACCAAACAGGACAAGCTTGCATCTGTTATAGTTTTGGAGAAAAATGTGTTCATTTCATGTATGCGCAAAATGCCTTAAAAATGGCTTTAAAATGGATTTGGAGCATGGAGACGATTATCTCGGGATTGCAAGATAACCAAACAAAACTTTTAGTGGATTTCTACTTATTTTATTAAATATCATCTCCACCAAACAGGACAAGCTTGCATCTGTTATAGTTTTGGAGAAAAATGTGTTCATTTCATGTATGCGCGAAATGCCTTAAAAATGGCTTTAAAATGGATTTGGAGCATGGAGACGATTATCTCGGGATTGCAAGATAACCAAACAAAACTTTTAGTGGATTTCTACTTATTTTATTAAATATCATCTCCACCAAACAGGACAAGCTTGCATCTGTTATAGTTTTGGAGAAAAATGTGTTCATTTCATGTATGCGCGAAATGCCTTAAAAATGGCTTTAAAATGGATTTGGAGCATGGAGACGATTATCTCGGGATTGCAAGATAACCAAACAAAACTTTTAGTGGATTTCTACTTATTTTATTAAATATCATCTCCACCAAACAGGACAAGCTTGCATGTGTTATAGTTTTGGAGAAAAATGTGTTCATTTCATGTATGCGAAAAATGCCTTTGAAATGGCTTTAAAATGGATTTGGAGCATGGAGACGATTATCTCAGGATGGCAATATAAACAAACGAAACTTTTAGTAGATTTCTACTTATTTTATTAAATATTATCTCCACCAAACAGGACAAGCTTGCATCTGTTATAGTTTTGGAGAAAAATGTGTTCATTTCATGTATGCGCGAAATGCCTTAAAAATGGCTTTAAAATGGATTTGGAGCATGGAGACGATTATCTCGGGATTGCAAGATAACCAAACAAAACTTTTAGTGGATTTCTACTTATTTTATTAAATATCATCTCCACCAAACAGGACAAGCTTGCATGTGTTATAGTTTTGGAGAAAAATGTGTTCATTTCATGTATGCGCGAAATGCCTTAAAAATGGCTTTAAAATGGATTTGGAGCATGGAGACGATTATCTCGGGATTGCAAGATAACCAAACAAAACTTTTAGTGGATTTCTACTTATTTTATTAAATATCATCTCCACCAAACAGGACAAGCTTGCATCTGTTATAGTTTTGGAGAAAAATGTGTTCATTTCATGTATGCGCGAAATGCCTTAAAAATGGCTTTAAAATGGATTTGGAGCATGGAGACGATTATCTCGGGATTGCAAGATAACCAAACAAAACTTTTAGTGGATTTCTACTTATTTTATTAAATATCATCTCCACCAAACAGGACAAGCTTGCATCTGTTATAGTTTTGGAGAAAAATGTGTTCATTTCATGTATGCGCGAAATGCCTTAAAAATGGCTTTAAAATGGATTTGGAGCATGGAGACGATTATCTCGGGATTGCAAGATAACCAAACAAAACTTTTAGTGGATTTCTACTTATTTTATTAAATATCATCTCCACCAAACAGGACAAGCTTGCATGTGTTATAGTTTTGGAGAAAAATGTGTTCATTTCATGTATGCGCGAAATGCCTTAAAAATGGCTTTAAAATGGATTTGGAGCATGGAGACGATTATCTCGGGATTGCAAGATAACCAAACAAAACTTTTAGTGGATTTCTACTTATTTTATTAAATATCATCTCCACCAAACAGGACAAGCTTGCATCTGTTATAGTTTTGGAGAAAAATGTGTTCATTTCATGTATGCGCGAAATGCCTTAAAAATGGCTTTAAAATGGATTTGGAGCATGGAGACGATTATCTCGGGATTGCAAGATAACCAAACAAAACTTTTAGTGGATTTCTACTTATTTTATTAAATATCATCTCCACCAAACAGGACAAGCTTGCATCTGTTATAGTTTTGGAGAAAAATGTGTTCATTTCATGTATGCGCGAAATGCCTTAAAAATGGCTTTAAAATGGATTTGGAGCATGGAGACGATTATCTCGGGATTGCAAGATAACCAAACAAAACTTTTAGTGGATTTCTACTTATTTTATTAAATATCATCTCCACCAAACAGGACAAGCTTGCATGTGTTATAGTTTTGGAGAAAAATGTGTTCATTTCATGTATGCGCAAAATACCTTTGAAATGGCTTTAAAATGGATTTGGAGCATGGAGACGATTATCTCAGGATGGCAATATAAACAAACGAAACTTTTAGTAGATTTCTACTTATTTTATTAAATATTATCTCCACCAAACAGGACAAGCTTGCATCTGTTATAGTTTTGGAGAAAAATGTGTTCATTTCATGTATGCGCGAAATGCCTTAAAAATGGCTTTAAAATGGATTTGGAGCATGGAGACGATTATCTCGGGATTGCAAGATAACCAAACAAAACTTTTAGAGGATTTCTACTTATTTTATTAAATATCATCTCCACCAAACAGGACAAGCTTGCATCTGTTATAGTTTTGGAGAAAAATGTGTTCATTTCATGTATGCGCGAAATGCCTTAAAAATGGCTTTAAAATGGATTTGGAGCATGGAGACGATTATCTCGGGATTGCAAGATAACCAAACAAAACTTTTAGTGGATTTCTACTTATTTTATTAAATATCATCTCCACCAAACAGGACAAGCTTGCATCTGTTATAGTTTTGGAGAAAAATGTGTTCATTTCATGTATGCGCGAAATGCCTTAAAAATGGCTTTAAAATGGATTTGGAGCATGGAGACGATTATCTCGGGATTGCAAGATAACCAAACAAAACTTTTAGTGGATTTCTACTTATTTTATTAAATATCATCTCCACCAAACAGGACAAGCTTGCATCTGTTATAGTTTTGGAGAAAAATGTGTTCATTTCATGTATGCGCGAAATGCCTTAAAAATGGCTTTAAAATGGATTTGGAGCATGGAGACGATTATCTCGGGATTGCAAGATAACCAAACAAAACTTTTAGTGGATTTCTACTTATTTTATTAAATATCATCTCCACCAAACAGGACAAGCTTGCATGTGTTATAGTTTTGGAGAAAAATGTGTTCATTTCATGTATGCGCAAAATGCCTTTGAAATGGCTTTAAAATGGATTTGGAGCATGGAGACGATTATCTCAGGATGGCAATATAAACAAACGAAACTTTTAGTAGATTTCTACTTATTTTATTAAATATTATCTCCACCAAACAGGACAAGCTTGCATCTGTTATAGTTTTGGAGAAAAATGTGTTCATTTCATGTATGCGCGAAATGCCTTAAAAATGGCTTTAAAATGGATTTGGAGCATGGAGACGATTATCTCGGGATTGCAAGATAACCAAACAAAACTTTTAGTGGATTTCTACTTATTTTATTAAATATCATCTCCACCAAACAGGACAAGCTTGCATCTGTTATAGTTTTGGAGAAAAATGTGTTCATTTCATGTATGCGCGAAATGCCTTAAAAATGGCTTTAAAATGGATTTGGAGCATGGAGACGATTATCTCGGGATTGCAAGATAACCAAACAAAACTTTTAGTGGATTTCTACTTATTTTATTAAATATCATCTCCACCAAACAGGACAAGCTTGCATGTGTTATAGTTTTGGAGAAAAATGTGTTCATTTCATGTATGCGCGAAATGCCTTTGAAATGGCTTTAAAATGGATTTGGAGCATGGAGACGATTATCTCAGGATGGCAATATAAACAAACGAAACTTTTAGTAGATTTCTACTTATTTTATTAAATATTATCTCCACCAAACAGGACAAGCTTGCATCTGTTATAGTTTTGGAGAAAAATGTGTTCATTTCATGTATGCGCGAAATGCCTTAAAAATGGCTTTAAAATGGATTTGGAGCATGGAGACGATTATCTCGGGATTGCAAGATAACCAAACAAAACTTTTAGTGGATTTCTACTTATTTTATTAAATATCATCTCCACCAAACAGGACAAGCTTGCATCTGTTATAGTTTTGGAGAAAAATGTGTTCATTTCATGTATGCGCGAAATGCCTTAAAAATGGCTTTAAAATGGATTTGGAGCATGGAGACGATTATCTCGGGATTGCAAGATAACCAAACAAAACTTTTAGTGGATTTCTACTTATTTTATTAAATATCATCTCCACCAAACAGGACAAGCTTGCATGTGTTATAGTTTTGGAGAAAAATGTGTTCATTTCATGTATGCGCGAAATGCCTTAAAAATGGCTTTAAAATGGATTTGGAGCATGGAGACGATTATCTCGGGTTTGCAAGATAACCAAACAAAACTTTTAGTGGATTTCTACTTATTTTATTAAATATCATCTCCACCAAACAGGACAAGCTTGCATCTGTTATAGTTTTGGAGAAAAATGTGTTCATTTCATGTATGCGCGAAATGCCTTAAAAATGGCTTTAAAATGGATTTGGAGCATGGAGACGATTATCTCGGGATTGCAAGATAACCAAACAAAACCTTTAGTGGATTTCTACTTATTTTATTAAATATCATCTCCACCAAACAGGACAAGCTTGCATCTGTTATAGTTTTGGAGAAAAATGTGTTCATTTCATGTATGCGCGAAATGCCTTAAAAATGGCTTTAAAACGGATTTGGAGCATGGAGACGATTATCTCGGGATTGCAAGATAACCAAACAAAACTTTTAGTGGATTTCTACTTATTTTATTAAATATCATCTCCACCAAACAGGACAAGCTTGCATCTGTTATAGTTTTGGAGAAAAATGTGTTCATTTCATGTATGCGCGAAATGCCTTAAAAATGGCTTTAAAATGGATTTGGAGCATGGAGACGATTATCTCGGGATTGCAAGATAACCAAACAAAACTTTTAGTGGATTTCTACTTATTTTATTAAATATCATCTCCACCAAACAGGACAAGCTTGCATCTGTTATAGTTTTGGAGAAAAATGTGTTCATTTCATGTATGCGCGAAATGCCTTAAAAATGGCTTTAAAATGGATTTGGAGCATGGAGACGATTATCTCGGGATTGCAAGATAACCAAACAAAACTTTTAGTGGATTTCTACTTATTTTATTAAATATCATCTCCACCAAACAGGACAAGCTTGCATCTGTTATAGTTTTGGAGAAAAATGTGTTCATTTCATGTATGCGCGAAATGCCTTAAAAATGGCTTTAAAATGGATGTGGAGCATGGAGACGATTATCTCGGGATTGCAAGATAACCAAACAAAACTTTTAGTGGATTTCTACTTATTTTATTAAATATCATCTCCACCAAACAGGACAAGCTTGCATGTGTTATAGTTTTGGAGAAAAATGTGTTCATTTCATGTATGCGCAAAATGCCTTTGAAATGGCTTTAAAATGGATTTGGAGCATGGAGACGATTATCTCAGGATGGCAATATAAACAAACGAAACTTTTAGTAGATTTCTACTTATTTTATTAAATATTATCTCCACCAAACAGGACAAGCTTGCATCTGTTATAGTTTTGGAGAAAAATGTGTTCATTTCATGTATGCGCGAAATGCCTTAAAATGGCTTTAAAATGGATTTGGAGCATGGAGACGATTATCTCGGGATTGCAAGATAACCAAACAAAACTTTTAGTGGATTTCTACTTATTTTATTAAATATCATCTCCACCAAACAGGACAAGCTTGCATCTGTTATAGTTTTGGAGAAAAATGTGTTCATTTCATGTATGCGCGAAATGCCTTAAAAATGGCTTTAAAATGGATTTGGAGCATGGAGACGATTATCTCGGGATTGCAATATAACCAAACAAAACTTTTAGTGGATTTCTACTTATTTTATTAAATATCATCTCCACCAAACAGGACAAGCTTGCATCTGTTATAGTTTTGGAGAAAAATGTGTTCATTTCATGTATGCGCGAAATGCCTTAAAAATGGCTTTAAAATGGATTTGGAGCATGGAGACGATTATCTCGGGATTGCAAGATAACCAAACAAAACTTTTAGTGGATTTCTACTTATTTTATTAAATATCATCTCCACCAAACAGGACAAGCTTGCATCTGTTATAGTTTTGGAGAAAAATGTGTTCATTTCATGTATGCGCGAAATGCCTTAAAAATGGCTTTAAAATGGATTTGGAGCATGGAGACGATTATCTCGGGATTGCAAGATAACCAAACAAAACTTTTAGTGGATTTCTACTTATTTTATTAAATATCATCTCCACCAAACAGGACAAGCTTGCATCTGTTATAGTTTTGGAGAAAAATGTGTTCATTTCATGTATGCGCGAAATGCCTTAAAAATGGCTTTAAAATGGATTTGGAGCATGGAGACGATTATCTCGGGATTGCAAGATAACCAAACAAAACTTTTAGTGGATTTCTACTTATTTTATTAAATATCATCTCCACCAAACAGGACAAGCTTGCATGTGTTATAGTTTTGGAGAAAAATGTGTTAATTTCATGTATGCGCAAAATGCCTTTGAAATGGCTTTAAAATGGATTTGGAGCATGGAGACGATTATCTCGGGATTGCAAGATAACCAAACAAAACTTTTAGTGGATTTCTACTTATTTTATTAAATATCATCTCCACCAAACAGGACAAGCTTGCATCTGTTATAGTTTTGGAGAAAAATGTGTTCATTTCATGTATGCGCGAAATGCCTTAAAAATGGCTTTAAAATGGATTTGGAGCATGGAGACGATTATCTCGGGATTGCAAGATAACCAAACAAAACTTTTAGTGGATTTCTACTTATTTTATTAAATATCATCTCCACCAAACAGGACAAGCTTGCATCTGTTATAGTTTTGGAGAAAAATGTGTTCATTTCATGTATGCGCGAAATGCCTTAAAAATGGCTTTAAAATGGATTTGGAGCATGGAGACGATTATCTCGGGATTGCAAGATAACCAAACAAAACTTTTAGTGGATTTCTACTTATTTTATTAAATATCATCTCCACCAAACAGGACAAGCTTGCATCTGTTATAGTTTTGGAGAAAAATGTGTTCATTTCATGTATGCGCGAAATGCCTTAAAAATGGCTTTAAAATGGATTTGGAGCATGGAGACGATTATCTCGGGATTGCAAGATAACCAAACAAAACTTTTAGTGGATTTCTACTTATTTTATTAAATATCATCTCCACCAAACAGGACAAGCTTGCATCTGTTATAGTTTTGGAGAAAAATGTGTTCATTTCATGTATGCGCGAAATGCCTTAAAAATGGCTTTAAAATGGATTTGGAGCATGGAGACGATTATCTCGGGATTGCAAGATAACCAAACAAAACTTTTAGTGGATTTCTACTTATTTTATTAAATATCATCTCCACCAAACAGGACAAGCTTGCATCTGTTATAGTTTTGGAGAAAAATGTGTTCATTTCATGTATGCGCGAAATGCCTTAAAAATGGCTTTAAAATGGATTTGGAGCATGGAGACGATTATCTCGGGATTGCAAGATAACCAACCAAAACTTTTAGTGGATTTCTACTTATTTTATTAAATATCATCTCCACCAAACAGGACAAGCTTGCATCTGTTATAGTTTTGGAGAAAAATGTGTTCATTTCATGTATGCGCGAAATGCCTTAAAAATGGCTTTAAAATGGATTTGGAGCATGGAGACGATTATCTCGGGATTGCAATATAACCAAACAAAACTTTTAGTGGATTTCTACTTATTTTATTAAATATCATCTCCACCAAACAGGACAAGCTTGCATCTGTTATAGTTTTGGAGAAAAATGTGTTCATTTCATGTATGCGCGAAATGCCTTAAAAATGGCTTTAAAATGGATTTGGAGCATGGAGACGATTATCTCGGGATTGCAAGATAACCAAACAAAACTTTTAGTGGATTTCTACTTATTTTATTAAATATCATCTCCACCAAACAGGACAAGCTTGCATCTGTTATAGTTTTGGAGAAAAATGTGTTCATTTCATGTATGCGCGAAATGCCTTAAAAATGTCTTTAAAATGGATTTGGAGCATGGAGACGATTATCTCGGGATTGCAAGATAACCAAACAAAACTTTTAGTGGATTTCTACTTATTTTATTAAATATCATCTCCACCAAACAGGACAAGCTTGCATGTGTTATAGTTTTGGAGAAAAATGTGTTAATTTCATGTATGCGCAAAATGCCTTTGAAATGGCTTTAAAATGGATTTGGAGCATGGAGACGATTATCTCGGGATTGCAAGATAACCAAACAAAACTTTTAGTGGATTTCTACTTATTTTATTAAATATCATCTCCACCAAACAGGACAAGCTTGCATCTGTTATAGTTTTGGAGAAAAATGTGTTCATTTCATGTATGCGCGAAATGCCTTAAAAATGGCTTTAAAATGGATTTGGAGCATGGAGACGATTATCTCGGGATTGCAAGATAACCAAACAAAACTTTTAGTGGATTTCTACTTATTTTATTAAATATCATCTCCACCAAACAGGACAAGCTTGCATCTGTTATAGTTTTGGAGAAAAATGTGTTCATTTCATGTATGCGCGAAATGCCTTAAAAATGGCTTTAAAATGGATTTGGAGCATGGAGACGATTATCTCGGGATTGCAAGATAACCAAACAAAACTTTTAGTGGATTTCTACTTATTTTATTAAATATCATCTCCACCAAACAGGACAAGCTTGCATCTGTTATAGTTTTGGAGAAAAATGTGTTCATTTCATGTATGCGCGAAATGCCTTAAAAATGGCTTTAAAATGGATTTGGAGCATGGAGACGATTATCTCGGGATTGCAATATAACCAAACAAAACTTTTAGTGGATTTCTACTTATTTTATTAAATATCATCTCCACCAAACAGGACAAGCTTGCATCTGTTATAGTTTTGGAGAAAAATGTGTTCATTTCATGTATGCGCGAAATGCCTTAAAAATGGCTTTAAAATGGATTTGGAGCATGGAGACGATTATCTCGGGATTGCAAGATAACCAAACAAAACTTTTAGTGGATTTCTACTTATTTTATTAAATATCATCTCCACCAAACAGGACAAGCTTGCATCTGTTACAGTTTTGGA
>NW_027443992.1:7500-31045 GCF_048569485.1 Anomaloglossus baeobatrachus | reverse complement strand
GCGGATTTGCCGCGAAAGTCGCGGATTTTCAGGCAGAAAAATCCGCAGGGACATTCTAGCGTGGACACATAGCCTAAGAGTTTTCATTTTTGCTGTCCGCACACATCTGTTTTTTTTTTACCTGCGTTTTTGAGTTAAAAAAAAAAAAATGGACATGTCAGTTCTTTCCTGCGTTTTTCTGCGTTTTCCGCCCATGCAATGCATTTGAAAAACGCAGAGATCAAAAACGAAGCAAAACGCAGCTAAAAACGCACCAAATCGCAGCAAAAACGCATGCTTTTTGTGTGCGTGTGTATATATGCGTGTGTATATGCGTGCGTATTAAGATAAGATGTGGGCTTGGCTGTAGAGCTAGCCATTTGTGTGTGCCAAGTATCTTTTTACCGGTATATGTTTTTCATAGCAGTACAGTAACACGGGGAACATAATCTCCATGCAGTCTGTGTCCGTGGTTGGATTTAAACCCTGGCCCGCTAAGGTAACCACTGTGCTGCTCACTTGGTTTTCATTAAAATTTACATTTTTTTTTTTTTTACCTCTATGGAATTTTATTTCATCACCACAAATCAAGCATTATCAAACTTCTTTTTTTTTCTGCACTGCGTTATTCTGCCCAGCAAAAATCAAATTAAGCCTGATGAAAAAGTAATAAACGAGCGAACAGAGCTTTTTGCTGCCTCGTTGCGCCAACAGCCATGTGTCCCCTTCTATCCATACACAGACATGGTCAGTCCAGCTAAACAAGGAACAGACAGAGGCCATTGTAATGAACAATGCTTCATGATTTGGCCAGTGAATGCATGTATTTCGAAAATATATACAGTATATACACAGTGTGTCCACCGCCATTAACTTGAGAACGGCGGCAGCTATAGGCATAGAAGTGGTGTCTAGGTATAGTAAAGTAGCCATGCGCTATGCACTTAATCACCTAAATATAAAAAGAAAGGACAGAATACAGGACCATTGCCACCTATTATAGGACTAAACCCAATACAGAATCATGTCACTAAACAAAGAGAAAAATGGGAATCAGTCCAAATTGATAGTAAAAATAATAAATCATAGACCAATAATTAAACCACCTATAGCGCCACCTGGTGGAAAACAACGGAGTTAGCATTTTTATCTCGAAAACGGAACAAGATAGAGAAAAAAAGTGAATTACAAAACTGTAGGGCATCATCAATTCAATACGAATCGACACCTTGCATACAGAAATGCTATGATGTGAAACCCACGACCCCCCCCCCCCCCAAAAACATTGAATGCTGGTAACGCATATGGCGCTCATTTAACTTTGATGCTCAAAGTGGCCATCATCATCTATATACACACACACACACACACACACAAATAAATAAAATGGCCTACGGTGTTTGGAGCACTGTGTAGACTGACCCAGTGGACAGAATTGGCTGAAAATTGGTATGTGCGCTATTCAAGGCATGGGGAAACAGGAGGCCTCTTAAAAAAAAAACAAAAAAAAAACGTTATACCAATTTTATCGCTTTGGTTTCATTAAAAATGTTGTAGTTTGCCTTTCGCACGCTGTGTTGCACGGCTGCAGAACGAGCTTACTGAAAATCTATCAGTGAGTTTGTCCTGACAGGAGTGTCTTCATGAACTGATTTAGGAGTGCAAACCACATCAACATGCGAACTGCAGTGAAATGAGAGAGGACGGGAGAGATATTATTTGCATGTTTGATTTCAGACTACTGATCCATTTGACGTAAGCCGCATCCAAAGTAGTTTTGCAGCAACTTTCTTGTAGATAACAGAGGAGCGCTCAGCCGAGCGAGCCCTCCTGCGTACGGAGGAGTCGGGAGAAGAGGAGCGCTCAGCCGAGCGAGCCCTCCTGCGTACGGAGGAGTCGGGAAAAGAGGAGCACTCAGCCGAACGAGCCCTCCTGCGTACGGAGGAGTCGGGAGAAGAGGAGCGCTCAGCCGAGCGAGCCCTCCTGCGTACGGAGGAGTCGGGAGAAGAGGAGCGCTCAGCCGAGCGAGCCCTCCTGCGTACGGAGGAGTCGGGAGAAGAGGAGCGCTCAGCCGAGCGAGCCCTCCTGCGTACGGAGGAGTCGGGAGAGAAGAGGAGCGCTCAGCCGAGCGAGCCCTCCTGCGTACGGAGGAGTCGGGAGAAGAGGAGCGCTCAGCCGAGCGAGCCCTCCTGCGTACGGAGGAGTCGGGAGAAGAGGAGCGCTCAGCCGAGCGAGCCCTCCTGCGTACGGAGGAGTCGGGAGAAGAGGAGCGCTCAGCCGAGCGAGCCCTCCTGCGTACGGAGGAGTCGGGAGAGATATATGCCATCATTCGGCCAATTATCAAGCTGGCAGCCATTGTATATGGTACCCCTACACTTCATATGGAGAAAGGATGGAAGGTTTAGGCCCTGTTCACAGGCCAAGAAAATGTTTCCTTCTTTCTTGAAGATTGGAATGTTTCGGGAGGGATGTAGATTCCCAGCACCTCCCCCCACGGCTCCGCCACATTCAGCCATTTGTCTGGCCTCTGATGTGTTAATTAGTCGCAAGACTCCTTAGTAGTGATGAGCGAGCATGCTTGTCACTACTCGGTACTCGCACGAGTATCACTGTACTCGGGCTGCTCGGCGGGGGACCGAGTAATCTCGCGATACTCGTGCTTTACTCGTGGTCTTCATTTCTGCATGTTGGCGCTCTTTTGAGAGCCAGCCCTCATGCAGGGATTGGCTGGCAGACCACTGCAATGCCACAGCCCTGTTAGTTGTGGAATTGCAGTGATTGGCCGGCCTGCACAGCGTCACCGAGCCTTTATATCGGCCGGCGCGCTGTGCTCTGCTCACAGCTATTCTGACAGTGAGTGTAGGGAGAGTGTCGCTGATTCAGGGAAAGCTTTGCGGCCCTTTATAGCTTTTTCAGTTGCAGGGCTGCAAACAGTGTGACCAAAAGTCCTTCTCAGGACTATTCTAGTTGTATACAGGCAGGCAGGGTATAGCCAGGTCGGCGTACAGTAGCAGAGTCCTTCTCAGGACTATTGTTGCTATATACAGGCAGGGTATAGCCAGGTCTGAATACAGGCTAGTGACCAAAAGAGTCCTTGTCAGGACTATTGTAGCAGTATACAGGCAGGCAGGCAGGCAGGGTAGTGGTGACCGTAATACCAGCCTTCATATCTGGGGCTGGTGTACACAGTGTAAAACAGTCCAGATAGTGTCTGACTTGTCTGTACTGTAATTGTCGCTCCCCAAAAAAACCTGTTAGTAGGTTATTATTGCGTCCGTGCTTGGTTTTTAAAACCGCACGTGTGTGCCTGTTGGTGGCAGCGTACAGGTGCACTGGTGTGCGTTTACCAAACTATTATATAACGCACAAGTGTAGTGTATAATACACGTCAGTCAGCAGTGGCTGATAGTGTCAGAGTTCTTAATTTTTGCTCCTAAAACCTGTGTTAGGTTATTATTGCGTCCGTGCTTGGTTTTTAAAACCGCACGTGTGTGCCTGTTGGTGGCAGCGTACAGGTGCACTGGTGTGCGTTTACCAAACTATTATATAACGCACAAGTGTAGTGTATAATACACGTCAGTCAGCAGTGGCTGATAGTGTCAGAGTTCTTAATTTTTGCTCCTAAAACCTGTGTTAGGTTATTATTGCGTCCGTGCTTGGTTTTTAAAACCGCACGTGTGTGCCTGTTGGTGGCAGCGTACAGGTGCACTGGTGTGCGTTTACCAAACTATTATATAACGCACAAGTGTAGTGTATAATACACGTCAGTCAGCAGTGGCTGATAGTGTCAGAGTTCTTAATTTTTGCTCCTAAAACCTGTGTTAGGTTATTATTGCGTCCGTGCTTGGTTTTTAAAACCGCACGTGTGTGCCTGTTGGTGGCAGCGTACAGGTGCACTGGTGTGCGTTTACCAAACTATTATATAACGCACAAGTGTAGTGTATATAATACACGTCAGTCAGCAGTGGCTGATAGTGTCAGAGTTCTTAATTTTTGCTCCTAAAACCTGTGTTAGGTTATTATTGCGTCCGTGCTTGGTTTTTAAAACCGCACGTGTGTGCCTGTTGGTGGCAGCGTACAGGTGCACTGGTGTGCGTTTACCAAACTATTATATAACGCACAAGTGTAGTGTATAATACACGTCAGTCAGCAGTGGCTGATAGTGTCAGAGTTCTTAATTTTTGCTCCTAAAACCTGTGTTAGGTTATTATTGCGTCCGTGCTTGGTTTTTAAAACCGCACGTGTGTGCCTGTTGGTGGCAGCGTACAGGTGCACTGGTGTGCGTTTACCAAACTATTATATAACGCACAAGTGTAGTGTATAATACACGTCAGTCAGCAGTGGCTGATAGTGTCAGAGTTCTTAATTTTTGCTCCTAAAACCTGTGTTAGGTTATTATTGCGTCCGTGCTTGGTTTTTAAAACCGCACGTGTGTGCCTGTTGGTGGCAGCGTACAGGTGCACTGGTGTGCAATTTCCAGAAACTTTGATATAACGCACAAGTAGTGAATATACACGTCAGCAGTGCACAGCATTGCAAAATGCGCAAGGGCATTGGCAAGGAACAAGGAAGTGGACGTGATGGTGGTGCAGGCAGAGGCCGAGGTCGTGGGCAAGCTCTAATTTCGCCACAACAAAGGGCCACATCTAGTCGCTCGCACGTCCTGTCCCAAATTCTTGGGGACCGCAGCAGTACACCGCTCTTGAACCAAGACCAGTGTCAACAGGTTGTTAGTTGGATAGCGGATAATGCTTCCAGTCAGATTGGCACCACCACAAACACTCTGTCTTCCACACGGTCAAGTGTCAGTAGCCGTGATACTGCACCGCACATTTCTGAACCTGATCCTCCTTCCTACCACCAGGCTGAGTACACGTCCTCCTCGGACATTAATGATCCCACACTTGGACACTCGGAAGAGCTGTTCACGTTTCCATTCACACATTCTGGCCTCTCGCCAGCTCATATTGAAGTGGGTCATGAGGAGATCGTCTGTACAGATAGCCAAATATTTGAGCAGCCACGTTCTCACGAAGTTGGCAACGTGTCTCAACAAGTGGTGGACGATGATGAGACACAATTGTCAGCAAGTCAGGAGGAGGAGCAGGGTGCGGAAGAGGAAGACGACGTGGTGGATGATCCAGTAACTGACCCAACCTGGCAGGAGGATATGCAGAGCGAGGACAGCAGTGCACAGGGGGAGGGAGGCGTAGCATCACAACAGGCAGTAAGAAGCAGGGTGGTGGTCCCAGGCAGAAGTCAGGCAACCGTTCCCCGTAACAACACGACGACACAAGGTGCCTGTACAAATGTTAGGTCTTCACGAGTCTGGCAGTTTTTTAAGTTGGATCCAGATGATTCAAAAAAGGCCATTTGCAACACCTGCCGTGCCAGCATCAGCAGGGGTACCAAAACTAGCAGCCTGACCACCACCAGCATGATCAGGCACATGTCAGCCAAGCACCCGACTTTGTGGGAAGTACAACAGAGTCGAGGAGCAGTGCTTGCTGATGTCACTGCTACGTCTTCGCTGGTTGTGCATGCGAGCCAATCCTCTGTCCATGCTGCCTGCGAACAAGCCTCCTCCACTCCTGCACCTGCAGTTGCCTACGCAGAAAGAACACCATCATCAAGCACGTCCTTGTCCCAGCGCAGCGTTCAGTTATCCATTCAGCAAACCTTTGAACGCAGGCGCAAATACACTGCCAACACCCCACATGCCACAGTTCTAAATGCTAACATTTCGCGACTGCTTGCGCTGGAAATGTTGCCTTTTAGGCTGGTGGAGACAGAAGCATTCCGTGACCTGATGGCGGCAGCTGTCCCACGTTACTCGGTCCCCAGCCGCCACTATTTCTCCCGGTGTGCCGTCCCCGCGTTGCATAACCACGTGTCACAAAACATCACACGTGCCCTGAACAACGCTGTTTCACCCAAAGTCCACCTAACCACAGACACGTGGACAAGTGCTTGTGGGCAAGGCCGCTACATCTCGTTGACGGCACACTGGGTTAATATTGTGGAAGCTGGGACCCAGTCTGAGCGAGGGACGGAACACGTCCTTCCCACACCAAGGTTTGCAGGCCCTACCTCAGTCAGTGTTTCACCCACACTCTACAGCTCCGGAATGTCATGCTCTTCAGCCTCCTCCTCCTCCTGCGCATCCTCATCCACTGTGCCCTCCACACCAGTCACAAGCTGGAAGCACTGCAGCACTGCCTCGGCGAAGCGGCAACAGGCTGTGCTGAAGCTAATCTGCATAGGTGACAAACCCCACAATGCAGAAGAGCTGTGGACAGCTCTGAAACAGCAGGCAGATCACTGGCTCACACCTCTGAACCTAAAGCCAGGAAAGGTCGTTTGTGACAATGGCCGGAACCTGGTGGCGGCTTTGAGGCGAGGCCAGCTGACACATGTTCCATGCGTGGCCCATGTGCTCAACCTCGTGGTTCAGCGGTTTATAAAGTCATACCCAGAGCTGTCTGATCTGCTGGTAAAAGTTCGCCGCCTGTCTGCACATTTTCGAAAGTCACCTACTGCTTCAGCCGGCCTTGCCGGCTTTCAGCGCCGTTTGCATCTTCCGGCTCACAGACTGGTGTGTGATGTCCCCACGCGTTGGAATTCAACTCTGCACATGTTGGTCAGGATATGTGAGCAGAAGAGGGCAGTTGTTGAGTACCTGCATCACCTAAGCCGTCGGGAAATGGGTCAAACTCCACACATAACACCTGAGGAGTGGAGATGGATGTCAGACCTATGTACCATCCTCCAAAACTTTGAGGACTCCACCAAGATGGTGAGTGGTGATGACGCCATTATTAGCGTCACCATACCGCTACTCTGCCTTCTAAAACGGTCCCTTTTGAAAAACAAACATGATGCATTGCAGGCGGAGCGCGATGAGAAACAGTAGTGGGTGTGGGTGATAACACACAGCCCAGCCTCGTCTCATCACAACGTGCAGTGGAGGACTATGACGAGGAGGAGGATGAAGACATGGAGCAACTCTCCGGCCAAATTGAGGATATGACATGCACACCAGTCATATCCTCGATTCAGCGTGGCTGGCCAGAGGACAGGGTAGATGAGGAGGAGGAGGAGGAGGAGGAGGAGGAGGACAGCATGTTCAGTCATCTTGTTGGTCAGGCTACTGAAGTCCTGGCTGTTAAGAGTCTGGCGCACATGGCTGACTTTATGGTAAGCTGCCTGTCTCGTGACCCTCGCGTTAAGAACATCTTGGCCGACAATCATTACTGGTTGGTAACACTGTTAGACCCACGCTACAAGGAGAACTTTTTGTCTCTTATTCCCGTGGATGAGAGGTCAACCAAAATGCAGCAGTTTCGGAAGGCCATACTCACGGAAGTAGGCAAAGCATTCCCCTCACAAAACGCTAGCGGCATAGGTCAGGAATCAGTGGACAACCGAGGCGTACAGCCGAGAGAGGCACAAGTCCAATCCGCCAGAGGTAGGGGAACAGTCTTTAAGATGTGGGACAGTTTTCTCAGCCCCTCACGTACCACAGCCCCTGAGGTGCGGGGTAGTGCCACAAGAAATCCTAAGTTTGCCCAGATGCTGAAGGAGTACCTTGCAGATCGAACAACTGTACTCCGACATTCCTCTGTGCCTTACAATTATTGGGTATCCAAGCTGGACACGTGGCATGAATTGGCTCTCTACGCCTTGGAAGTCCTGGCCTGCCCTGCTGCTAGCGTTTTGTCAGAGCGTGTTTTTAGTGCCGCAGGTGGAATCATTACAGATAAACGCACCCGCCTGTCAACTGAAAATGCTGACAGGCTGACTCTGATAAAGATGAACAAGGGTTGGATTGGGCCAGACTTCACCACACCACCAGCAAATGAGAGCGGAATTTAAAGTTTGCCATGTACCTCCACTCACCCATGGGTACACTTCTCGACTTTGGATAATCGCTGGACTGCTCCTCCTTCTCCTCATGCGCCATCATGATGACCGTTACAATAGTTAGGTCTTTGTTTCAGGTATACCCCCAGTGGTAAATTTTTTCGCCCATTCTTTGCAGAATGGACATTACAACGACAGGAGACCCGCTCCTTTGCAATGGGAACAATGTTTTGAGGCCCTCATGCACGTCTCTACCCAGGGACAACGTGGAGCCTCCCAATTTTTGGCTGCCCTGCCTAAGGGCTATACTGAAATACACCCACTTCCTTAAAATGGACACTTAATGTTTTGAGGCCCTCATGCACGTCTCTACCCAGGGACAATGTGGAGCCTCCCAATTTTTGGCTGCCCTGGCAAAGGGCTATACTGAAATAGACCCACTTCCTTACAATGGGCACTTCAGGTTTAAAGGCCATCATGCACGTCTCTACCCAGGGACAATGTGGAGCCTCCCAATTTTTGGCTGCCCTGGCAAAGGGCTATACTGAAATAGACCCACTTCCTTACAATGGGCACTTCAGGTTTAAAGGCCATCATGCACGTCTCTACCCAGGGACAATGTGGAGCCTCCCAATTTTTGGCTGCCCTGCCTAAGGGCTATACTATAATACACCCACTTCCTGACAATGGACACTTAATGTTTTGAGGCCCTCATGCACGTCTCTACCCAGGGACAATGTGGAGCCTCCCAATTTTTGGCTGCCCTGGCAAAGGGCTATACTGAAATAGACCCACTTCCTTACAATGGGCACTTCAGGTTTAAAGGCCATCATGCACGTCTCTACCCAGGGACAATGTGGAGCCTCCCAATTTTTGGCTGCCCTGCCTAAGGGCTATACTATAATACACCCACTTCCTGACAATGGACACTTAATGTTTTGAGGCCCTCATGCACGTCTCTACCCAGGGACAATGTGGAGCCTCCCAATTTTTGGCTGCCCTGGCAAAGGGCTATACTGAAATAGACCCACTTCCTTACAATGGGCACTTCAGGTTTAAAGGCCATCATGCACGTCTCTACCCAGGGACAATGTGGAGCCTCCCAATTTTTGGCTGCCCTGCCTAAGGGCTATACTATAATACACCCACTTCCTGACAATGGACACTTAATGTTTTGAGGCCCTCATGCACGTCTCTACCCAGGGACAATGTGGAGCCTCCCAATTTTTGGCTGCCCTGGCAAAGGGCTATACTGAAATAGACCCACTTCCTTACAATGGGCACTTCAGGTTTAAAGGCCATCATGCACGTCTCTACCCAGGGACAATGTGGAGCCTCCCAATTTTTGGCTGCCCTGCCTAAGGGCTATACTATAATACACCCACTTCCTGACAATGGACACTTAATGTTTTGAGGCCCTCATGCACGTCTCTACCCAGGGGACAATGTGGAGCCTCCCAATTTTTGGCTGCCCTGGCAAAGGGCTATACTGAAATAGACCCACTTCCTTACAATGGGCACTTCAGGTTTAAAGGCCATCATGCACGTCTCTACCCAGGGACAATGTGGAGCCTCCCAATTTTTGGCTGCCCTGCCTAAGGGCTATACTATAATACACCCACTTCCTGACAATGGACACTTAATGTTTTGAGGCCCTCATGCACGTCTCTACCCAGGGACAATGTGGAGCCTCCCAATTTTTGGCTGCCCTGGCAAAGGGCTATACTGAAATAGACCCACTTCCTTACAATGGGCACTTCAGGTTTAAAGGCCATCATGCACGTCTCTACCCAGGGACAATGTGGAGCCTCCCAATTTTTGGCTGCCCTGCCTAAGGGCTATACTATAATACACCCACTTCCTGACAATGGACACTTAATGTTTTGAGGCCCTCATGCACGTCTCTACCCAGGGACAATGTGGAGCCTCCCAATTTTTGGCTGCCCTGGCAAAGGGCTATACTGAAATAGACCCACTTCCTTACAATGGGCACTTCAGGTTTAAAGGCCATCATGCACGTCTCTACCCAGGGACAATGTGGAGCCTCCCAATTTTTGGCTGCCCTGCCTAAGGGCTATACTATAATACACCCACTTCCTGACAATGGACACTTAATGTTTTGAGGCCCTCATGCACGTCTCTACCCAGGGACAATGTGGAGCCTCCCAATTTTTGGCTGCCCTGGCAAAGGGCTATACTGAAATAGACCCACTTCCTTACAATGGGCACTTCAGGTTTAAAGGCCATCATGCACGTCTCTACCCAGGGACAATGTGGAGCCTCCCAATTTTTGGCTGCCCTGCCTAAGGGCTATACTATAATACACCCACTTCCTGACAATGGACACTTAATGTTTTGAGGCCCTCATGCACGTCTCTACCCAGGGACAATGTGGAGCCTCCCAATTTTTGGCTGCCCTGGCAAAGGGCTATACTGAAATAGACCCACTTCCTTACAATGGGCACTTCAGGTTTAAAGGCCATCATGCACGTCTCTACCCAGGGACAATGTGGAGCCTCCCAATTTTTGGCTGCCCTGCCTAAGGGCTATACTATAATACACCCACTTCCTGACAATGGACACTTAATGTTTTGAGGCCCTCATGCACGTCTGTATGCAGGGGCATTGGTGAACCTCACAATTTAGGACTGCCCTGGCAAAGGAAAATACTACAAAGACTCACTTCCTCAAAATGGGCACATTAGACTCAAGAGGCCTTCATGTACGTCTCTTCTCAGGGACATCGGAGTGCCACACAATGTTTTCACGTAAAATCTTTCATGTATTGATCTCAAAAAGTAACATACACCAGATCTATCTCACTATTGGGTATGTGCCCTTAACATTTCCGCCATGAAAAATCATTTTGGGGTCATTTTGGAAGGTTTTCTGGTGAGTCCGTAAAAATGGCGTAAAACGCGGACAAAATTGTTCACAGCTGTGACTTTTGAGTGATAAATGCTTCAAGGGGTCTTCCCCATGCTGTTGCCATGTCATTTGAGCACTCTTCTGAGACTTTTGTGACATTTTTAGGGTTTCTCCATGCTGCCGGGAGGTCATTTCACAAAAATACTCGGGTCTCCCATAGGATAACATTGGGCTCGTTGCTCGGGCCGAGTACACGAGTATCTTGGGAGGCTCGGCCCGAGCTTCGAGCACCCGAGCTTTTTAGTACTCGCTCATCACTACTCCTTAGCACTATAAAGCCGGTGTTGGATGAAGTCTGAAGGGCCTATTTTCTAAAAGAAAACCCCCACTGACGTCAAGTGTGCATTCATACAGGAGCACTCAGAACAGCAAAACGTCTCTCCCAGACCCCAAGTCAAGGAGTCAATGCCCCCGAGAAGAAAAACGAAGACGAACAGGCATTAATGATCTTATAGTATCAAGGATTTCAGTTTGGAATTTCTTTATTGCAAAATTAAAATATCTGCCCAGTGACATAGATTGGGATTTTTCATTCTTCCTCTGCGTCGTGATTTCAAAGTCGTCTTAAAATCCCCCTGTGCTGCAATCTCCGAAATCTCTGCACGGAACGAGGCCTCAGATCTCATCTTACCAAAAGCCGAACAGACACCGGATCCCAACCGACAAGTGGCCCAAAGATCAGCCGCAAAATAAGCAGCGCCTCTATTCAGACTGCAAAAGAGAACGCAAGAGGGGTCTGCTGAAGGCCTCATTCAGAGGAACCAGTCGCCTCCATTTTTTAATAAACCCAAAAGGGTGCAAAAATTTTTTTTTAAAAACTTAAATCTGTTTCTTAAGCATGGATGTCCGAGAATCCTGCTCAACTGAATAAATCAGTTGCAGAAATTTTTGCTGAACGAGAGCTTTACTTAAAATGCATGATAAGAATCCACACTTTATCAGAGACAAAAAAAAAGGACAGGGAAGGGGAAAGGGAAAGGGAGGACAGGGAAAGGGAAAGGGAAAGGGAAAGGGAGGACAGGGAAAGGGAAAGGGAAAGGGAAAGGGAAAGGGAAAGGGAGGACAGGGAAAGGGAAAGGGAAAGGGAAAGGGAGGACAGGGAAAGGGAAAGGGAAAGGGAAAGGGAAAGGGAGGGAGGACAGGGAAAGGGAAAGGGAGGGAGGACAGGGACAGGGAAAGGGAAAGGGAAAGGGAGGACAGGGACAGGGAAAGGGAAAGGGAGGACAGGGACAGGGAAAGGGAAAGGGAGGACAGGGACAGGGAAAGGGAAAGGGAAAGGGAGGACAGGGACAGGGAAAGGGAAAGGGAAAGGGAGGACAGGGACAGGGAAAGGGAAAGGGAGGACAGGGACAGGGAAAGGGAAAGGGAAAGGGAGGACAGGGACAGGGAAAGGGAAAGGGAGGACAGGGACAGGGAAAGGGAAAGGGAGGACAGGGAAAGGAAAGGGAGGAACAGGGGGAAAGGGAAAGGGAGGACAGGGGAAAGGGAAAGGGAGGGAGGACAGGGAAAGGGAAAGGGAGGGAGGACAGGGAAAGGGAAAGGGAGGGAGGACAGGGAAAGGGAAAGGGAGGGAGGACAGGGAAAGGGAAAGGGAGGGAGGAAAGGGGAAAAGGGAGGGAGGACAGGGACAGGGAAAGGGAAAGGGAGGACAGGGACAGGGAAAGGGAGGACAGGGGAAAGGGAAAGGGAGGGAGGAACAGGGACAGGGAAAGGGAGGACAGGGAAAGGGAAAGGGGAGGACAGGGAAAGGGAAAGGGAGGACAGGGAAAGGGAGGGAGGACAGGGAAAGGGAGGGAGGACAGGGAAAGGGAGGGAGGACAGGGAAAGGGAGGGGAGGGACAGGGAAAGGGAAAAGGGAGGGAGGACAGGGACAGGGAAAGGGAAAGGGAGGACAGGGACAGGGAAAGGGAAAGGGAGGACAGGGAAAGGGAAAGGGAGGGAGGACAGGGAAAGGGAAAGGGAAAGGGAGGACAGGAAAGGGAAAGGGAGGGAGGACAGGGACAGGGAAAGGGAAAGGGAGGACAGGGAAAGGGAAAGGGAAAGGGAGGACAGGGAAAGGGGAAAGGGAAAGGGAGGACAGGGAAAGGGAAAGGAGGGAGGACAGGGACAGGGAAAGGGAAAGGGAGGACAGGGAAAGGGAAAGGGAAAGGGAGGACAGGGAAAGGGAAAGGGAAAGGGAGGACAGGGAAAGGGAGGGAGGACAGGGAAAGGGAAAGGGAGGGAGGACAGGGACAGGGAAAGGGAGGGAGGACAGGGACAGGGAAAGGGAGGACAGGGACAGGGAAAGGGAAAGGGAGGAGGAGACAGGAAAGGAAAGGATGGAAAGGGACAGGGAAAGGGAAAGGGAGGACAGGGGGGACAGGGGGGGGGGGAGGGGGGGAAAAGGGACAGGAAGGAGGACAGGGAAAGGGAAAGGGAAGGGACAGGAAGGGAAGGGAAAAGGAGGACAGGAAAGAAAGGGAAAGGGAGGACAGGGAAGGGAAAGGGAAAGGGAGGACAGGGAAAGGGAAAGGGAAGGGAGGACAGGGAAAGGGAAGGAGGGAGGACAGGGAAAGGAAAGGGAGGGAGGACAGGAAAGGGAAAGGGAGGGAGGACAGGGAAAGGGAAGGGAGGACAGGGAAAGGGAAGGGAGGGAGGACAGGGAAAGGGAAGGGAGGGAGGACAGGGAAAGGGAAAGGGAGGGAGGACAGGGAAAGGGAAAGGGGAGGGAGGACAGGAAAAGGGAAGAGGGAGGGAGGGAGACAGGGAAAGGGAGGAGGGAGGGAGGACAGGGAAAGGGAGGGGAGGGAGGACAGGGAAAGGGAGGGAGGGAGGACAGGGAAAGGAGGGAGGGAGGGAGGACAGGAGGGAAAGGGAGGGAGGAGGGAGGGGGGAGGGGAGGAAAGGGAGGGAGGGAGGGAGAGACAGGGAAAGGGAAGGGAGGACGAGGGAAAGGGAAAGGGAGGGAGGACAGGGACAGGGAAAGGGAAGGGAGGACAGGGAAAGGGAAAGGGAGGACAGGGAAAGGGAAAGGGAGGACAGGGAAAGGAAGGGAGGACAGGGAAAGGAGGACAGGGAAGGGAAAGGGAGGAAGGGAAAGGGAAAGGAGGACAGGGAAAGGGAAAGGGAGGACAGGGAAAGGGAAAGGGAGGACAGGGAAAGGGAAAGGGAGGACAGGGAAGGGAGGGGAGGACAGGGACAGGGAAAGGGAAAGGGAGGACAGGGAAAGGGAAAGGGAGGACAGGGAAAGGGAGGGAGGGACAGGGACAGGGAAAGGGAAAGGGAGGACAGGGAAAGGGAGAAGGGAAAGGGAGGACAGGGAAAGGGAAAGGGAAAGGGAGGACAGGGAAAGGGAAAGGGAGGACAGGGAAAGGGAAAGGGAGGACAGGGAAAGGGAAAGGGAGGAGGACAGGGACAGGGAAAGGGAAAGGGAGGACAGGGACAGGGAAAGGGAGGGAGGACAGGGAAAGGGAAAGGAGGGGAGGACAGGGGAAAGGGAGGGAGGACAGGGAAAGGGAAAGGGAGGGAGGACAGGGAAAGGGAAAGGGAGGGAGGACAGGGAAAGGGAAAGGGAGGGAGGACAGGGAAAGGGAAAGGGAGGGAGGACAGGGAAAGGGAAAGGGGGGAGGACAGGGAAAGGGAGGGAGGAGGACAGGGAAAGGGAGGGAGGGAGGACAGGGAAAGGGAGGGAGGGAGGACAGGGAAAGGGAGGGAGGGAGGACAGGGAAAGGGAGGGAGGGAGGACAGGGAAAGGGAGGGAGGGAGGACAGGGGAAAAGGACAGGGCAAGGGAAAGGGAGGGAAGGACAGGGAGGGAAAGAGGAAGGAAGGACAGGGAGGGAAAGGGAGGGAAGAAAGGACATGACTAGTAATGAATACCATCCATCATCCAAGTGTTTTTTTTCTGCTGCTTAACTGGGTAGGAGAAGCTCAGAATTTATTTTCTCTCAAAAAACAAAAAACAAAACCCCCTACATTAATGACCAAAAGGTGGAAGAATATTCGATACAGCAGAAAAATTTAGAGCAGAGGATAGAACGCTACGGTCGAACGTGGTTGTGGCTTTTAAAAAAAACAAATAGATTTTACTAATTCTCTGTTTAAATTTGAAAATTAGAACTTTTTGGATTTTATTTAGACACAACTAAAAAAAAAATTCCAATCAATCTGAAATATCAGAGCCACTAACTGACTGACATCATGGTCACAGACATGCTGCCTATGTGGACGCTCACGGTGAGATAAAGTTGCAGCTATTCCCGCAATCAGCCTTTAATTTAGACTCGCGGCCGCTTCCCACAAAGACCAGATTGCAGAGGCAGCTAATTTTAGGCTGAGAATGTGACTCCAGAAGATGACTAACCAGGACTCCAGCATGAACAGTGGTTTTAGAGGTCCCCCCACCTCCCCCTTTAATAAAAAAGTGGAGTAACATCCATTTACATTTGTAGACAATGCCAAAAGATGATTAAAACGTTAACTATAAAGGGACCAAGACACTGGTTTGAGAGTTGTTCTGACAACTCATTGTTTTCGCATGATGGTGGGGGTCCAGGGACAAATCCATCCTGAAGTCCCAGAGATGGCACCAAGCTGGACGAAGAACTGAAGAAAACTAAGCAAAAAACGGCCAAGTGGTGAACATGCCTAGCCTTCAAACCTACTTAGATATACATGTGGAAAAGTCACGGAATTTTGGAAATCACAGGATGAAGACAGGTTACAGATCTCCTCTGCAAATGATAGAAAAATGGTAACAGTTCAGAAAGGTCTTGATTTATTTAGTCCCGAGTATGAGCGCAGAAATCCCAGAACGTACAGGACTCTACTGATATTAGTGAGGTTATTACAGGTGCCCTGAGGAGGGTTCTTCTGCTCTGAATGCACTTCGACAAATCATCAAAATCCCCTGCTGCAGCTCCTTTTGTAATGGTCGACCAATGACATCCCATATGTCATCGATGAGAGACGCTGCAGGGGCAGAGGAGCAAGTTAAGGCCACGCAGGCTGCTCACAAAATCACGAGCAACATATGGCCTGGTGTTAGATTGAAAAAAAAACCCTCCTGGGACACTTTGGAGACCATTGGTTCCACCACCAAGACAATTTAATGCCAGCTACCGTACCACACCATAATCCTGGGAGAGTTTGACGTTCCCTCGTGAATGGGCATGGTCATAAGTAGACCGGGAAGACTAAACAGAGTCTATCCTCTTCAGGAAAGAGTCCAACTTTTGGATGTAATCATGACCAAAGATGGGGTTTCATGGCATTGCTATAAGTAGACAGGAGGCTGAAATGGAGATCTATCTTCTTCAGGGATGACTCAGACTTTTGGAAATAATAATGGCCATAGATCACGCTGGAGACCACTGGGACAACTTCAGGAAAGAGGTCTTCACAAAGGACCGTCACAACGGTCCTACTCCTGGGATTATGGTATGGTATAGTATATGTACAGTAGCCGGGGCCTTTCAGGTTTCCATTCCAGATGCGCTAACAGCTCAGTGTTACATTGATGTGGTGGTGAAACCAGTGGTGCAGCCATTTCTCAAGTGTCCCGAGAGCTGTTATTCAGCACAACACCATAGTGCTCATGCTACTGCGAGCCACCTGTGTGGCCTATATGTGCCCCCATGGCTGCAGCATCTCCAGACTTGACTTCCATCGAGCACATCTGGGATGTCATTGGATGGTAATTACTCAGGGAGCTGCCAGCAGAGGCTCTTGATGATTTTCCAAAGTGCATTCAGTGCGGCAAAACATTCCTCAAACGACCATTAATAACCTCACCAATAGCATCTGAGAAGTGTAAGTAATTGGGATTAGTAATGGTGGGACTGTAAAAGTCCGGATGTGCACGGTTTCAAACTTACTCAAGTGCCGGGCCAAAATTCCAGGTGTTGATCCGGATCCGGTAACTCAGGAAATAGAAATAGAATATAGAAAAGGAGAAATCAAGAATGATGCAAGCGCTTCATACTTAGAAGCTTCAGCGCTTGCTATAGCTGCTACCGCCCATTCACTTCCGGCTGCACATTAGGCTCATGCATATGCACTACTTCCCCGCCCAAGGACGTCAGTGATTGGTTGCAGTCAGATGAGCCCCCAGCCCTGTGTGACAGCGTCTGCCTGCAACCAATCACAGATGCCGGTGAGCGGGGAAAGCAGTGCATATGCATGAGCCTAATGCTCGTCCCCGAAGTGAATGTGCAGCCTGGAAGCAGTTACAACGCGCCGTAGCCTCAGTAAGTACACAGCGTGCTCCTATCCTTTCAACCAAGTGTTTACCAAGGACAACAGCTGCAAGGAGTTTGTTTCTCCCCGTGTTTGCGTGGGTTTCCTCCCACACTCCAAAGACACACTCATAGGGCAATATAGATTGTGAGCTCCAATGGGGACAGTGATGCTGATGTATGTAAAGCGCTGCGGAATATGTTAGCGCTATATAAAAATAAAGATTATTTTTAAAATCACTGGATTCTGGTCCCCATAGACTTGTATGGGGACCAGCATCTGGATTTTACAAACCAGAGAACCAGGGCCCACCAGTCCATTATCTAAGAGTCCGCTATCACTAGTTAGGATGTCTGTAAGTGGTGCTCATATTCCATGCTGAATAACTTAAGATGTTTTGATTTTTAATATTTTTTTTTTTAATTTCTCTACATTTGTAGATCAGTTTCCCGTCTACCCATCATTCCATAACTCTTCCTTCTTCAGGTTTCACTCCTTAGCATTTCAGTAAAAATAATAATGTGTACAAAAGCAAAACATCTGAACAGTGCTCCGAAAATAATGTTCTAGCATTTAGTCTTAGAAAGCTAATAAATTCTTTTTTTTTTTGTGTTTATCTGCAGTGATTATTATATAAAAGTTTGGACACACCTTCTCATCTCTAGAACAACTGTTAAGAGGAGACTTTGTGCAGCGGCCTTCATGGTAAAATAGCTGCTAGGAAACCACTGCTAAGGACAGGCAACAAGCAGAAGAGACTTGTTTGGGCTAAAGATCACAAGGAATGGACATTAGACCAGTGGAAATCTGTGCTTTGGTCTGATGAGTCCAAATTTGAGATCTTTGGATCCAACCACCGTGTCTTTGTAGAAAAGGTGAACGGATGGGCTCTACATGGCTGGTTCCCACCGTGAAGCATGGAGGAGGAGGTGTGATGGTGTGGGGGGCTTTGCTGGTGAAACTGTTGGGGATTTATTCAAAATTGAAGGCATACAGAACCAGCATGGCTACCACAGCATCTTGCAGCGGCGTGCTATTCCATCCGGTTTGCGTTTAGTTGGACCATCATTTATTTTTCAACAGGACACTGACCCCAAACACACCTCCAGGCTGTGTAAGGGCTATTTGACTAAGGCTAGTTTCACACTTGAGTTGAACGGTATCCGTTGCAATGCGTTGTGCAACAGATGCAATGGATGTGTTGCATATAGTGGCACAACGGATGCTGCAAAACAACGCAATTCGTTTTGATTTTTTTTTTTTTTTCTACCAGCGGCAGACTATTGTGAACGATCAGCTGATCGCTCCCTGCAGCCGACCGCCGGGTGATCAGCTGAGCACTGTCACTTGCCGGCGCCCGGGCATGCCGGCGGGGCGGCGCTCAGCTGAGCGCTGTCACTTGCCGGCGGCCGGTAGCTCAGCTGAGCGCGGTCGCTTGCTGACGGCCGGGCCGCTCAGTTGAACGTTCGGCCACCGCGAGCCAAATAAGTTGATTTAAAAAAAAAAAAAAAAAAAAAAATATAAAAAGAGCATGCGCAGTGAAATCCAGAGGATTCCACTGCTCAAAATAACGTTACATGCTGCGTTCCTCCCGCTGGGCGGAAGCAACGGAGCCTCGCCCAGCGGAAGCAACGCAGGGGGGGGTCCTTTTGGTACAATCCGTCACCCATACAAGTCTATGGGAAACAGCGGAATCCGTTAACGGATTCCGCTGTTTTCCAAAAGGGCGGATTGTAACAGAAGGAAATAAACGCAAGTGTGAAAGTACCCTAAGAAGGAGAGTGATGGGGTGCTACGCCAGATGACCTGGTCTCCACAGTCACCAGACCTGAACCCAATCGAGATGCTAAGCATCTTTTTTAAAGTATTTAATTCCACATGTTTTAATTCATAGTTTTGATGCCTTCAATGTGAATATAAAATTTTCAGTTATGAAAATAAAAGAAACTCTTTGAATAGGGTGTGTCCAAACTTTTGGTCTGTACTGCGTGTATATCCATATCTACACAATAATAATAAATAATAATAAATTATATTATATATATATATATATATATATAAAAAATTACTATATGTTTGCGTTTCTGATGCACGCACATGTGTATATTATATATATATACACACACACACATATATATATAGATCTGTATATATACACACATATATATATATATATATATATATATATATACACACACACATATATATATATACACACACATATATATACACACACATATATATATACACACACATATATATATTATAATATATATATATATATGTGTATATATATATGTATATGTGTGTGTGTATATATATATATGTATATGTGTGTGTGTATATATATATAGATAGATATATAGATAGATATATAGGTGTGTGTGTGTATATATATATATATATATATATATATATATATATATATATATATATATATATATATATATATATATATATATATATATATATATAATATATATATATATATATATATATATACACACACACACACACACACAAAATATACATATGTGTATGCGTCAGAAACACAAACATACAGCAAATTATATATATAATTATATATAATTTACTGTATGTTTGTGTTTCTGAAGCACGCACACACATATATATCTATCTCCACACACATACTGTATGTGCTGTGTGTGTGTGTCTAACACAACATACAGATGTATGTATATATAATTATATTACATACCTTTATACACACACTTATATAAATAATTTTGAATAGAACAGACTGCCTAAATAAAAAAATAAAAAAACACAATAAAAAGGGCTTTGAAATATAAAATATAAAATAAAAAAAAGCCAAGCCAAGCAGAAAGTCTAACAAACAGGATCCGGCCCACTAAACTTGACAAAGAGAAACTGAGCTTTGCACAGGAAATCACTTGACCATTGAACTGCGCTTTCATGCGGTGAATGCAGGAAGGTCCCACATGACAAATCCGTTCTCTGCCAGAGAAGGCTGCATGACCATATGCTGCAGTTTCATTTAAGGCTGTGGAAAAATACTGATTAAACGCTTTTTTTTTCCCTCCCTTCTTCTTAGGGCCTCATTAAAGGCACGCTCATTAACTCCTGATGGCTGCACCCCTCTCAGGCCCAGGCGTGAGCCATCTTCAAAACGCTGGCTTTGTTTCTGTCATGGTCAAGCTCTGGTCTGAAAGGGTTAAGAAGAACTTCAAGCTGCATCTGCTCTGACCACGACGCTCGAGGAAAACAGCAGCCATTTTGTTTTTCCAACAGTTGCATAAAAAAGAAAAAAAATTCCCGGAGACTATAATTAGTCAGTTGTAGCAGCCAAATACATTATTCCGCGGGGTATCTCTTTGCACATTTACTTTGCTGACAAAATTGGAAAAGGTTTTTTTTTTACAAATAAATAAAAAAAAAAAAACCCCAAGAAATTTGAGGAAAAATAAATTAAATAAAATTGGGGGGTTTTATTTTTCCTAATACTAAAGTGGCGGCATATTATAGGGGTGAAGCTAGAAAGAAAAGCACGGGGTGGGGGGGAAGGTGGCGGGTTCTTGGCCGTTAGCATCACATAATGAGATCACAAGGAGACAAACTGGGGCCGCCACCTGCTGACACTACAGCCTGATGAATAGCGTGGTGGTGACTGACAACTTCTCCGCACATGGGGGAAGGGATGGTCATCAATAGCCATCTAAGATCATGAAATTAAAAGCCACCGTACACAGCTTGGGTGCCAACCATCCAGAAAAGTCACAAAAATTGGGCACTTTTTTTTTTTGCCGTGTCCGTAATTTTTTTTTTTCAGTGTCCACGATATTTTTTAATCTGTAGAAACCTAGATTTTTTTTTTTTACTTTAATCATCACAGCGAATGCATATCAGAATTGTGGACTGTAGGCGTGGATCGCTTAAAATGATTTATCATAATTTTTTAACTTCTCCGCAGGAAAAAAATAAATAAAATATAATTATATATTATACTATACTAATATATATACTATACTAATATATTATACTATACTAATATATTATACTTATATATATATTATACTAATTATACTAATATATTATACTTATATATATATTATACTAATTATACTAATATATTATATATATATATATATATATATTTTATACTAATATATATATATATATATATATATATTTTATACTAATATTATATATATATATATTTTATACTAATATTATATATATATATATATATATATTTTATACTAATATATATATATATATATATATATATATATATATATATATATATATATATATATATATTATACATATATATATATATACATATATATATATATATATATAAAAATTTAATGTGCAGCCCACAAAAAAAAAAAATAAATAGAAACCCTGGTACACCACCCTTAATGTATAGGTAGGGTTAAAGGCGGGGTTTAACCCAGCTTTACCAATTTATTGCCGTTTCACACATCCGGTATGTCGCCGGATCTGGCACGCATGCAGTACAGTCATTTACAGTGCAATCGCGATATCATGTGGACAAATGCGGGTTGTGTGCTTCATGCTTCCCACTGTAAATGTACTGTACTGCTTGCGTGCCGGATCCGGCGAAATGCCGGATGTGTAAAACAGGACTTCGGAAAGCCATTTAAAAGGGCTGTTTAACTTGTCGTAAAGAATGTAATTTTTTTTTTACCTGGTGTAAATGCCGCTGTTCTCCTGATTCAGAGATATTTTTTGTTTTGTTCCTGTGCTTTTCCATTCCTGAGATATAGCCCTTTCTTACTTTTCTATAATGGTAGCATATTTAGCACAGTGGGCGTGGTCTTCATGAACACACCCACAAAAAAGGTCAATCACACCACTTGTCTAAGATCTGTATTCTAGGAAGAGAGGCCGTATCTCAGGAAGGTAGAGGCGCAGGAACAAAAGAAAAAACATCGCCAGATTCAGGATAACAGGGGCATTTACACAGGTGAAAATTACATTTACGGAATTGGACACATCCTCTAATGGTTCTTAATATGCAGAACCTGCACAGACCCGTATGTAGACACCGGAACCTACAGAGGATCACAATATGGCCATATTAAATTGACTTATGGTCGTTAACCTCAACCAAACGTAAGTTACTGTAAATCCCTAGGGTGTTATGGTGATCTGTGTTCACATCATCTGACCCAAGAGGGGGCGGATAGTCTAGGTATTGCAGATGCAAAATGGATGCTAAAAAAAGGTAACCGGATCAATGCTCTCCCGCCAACTGCAAATGCCAAAAATGTGACCGTACACCTAGAAAGTCAATGCTAGGAGGAGGACCCAAGATGAAATGGCTATGAACGCCGCACACAACAAGCGCTAAATGTATCCTGTATACCGCTATAAGGATCAGCGGGAACACCACACCACTCTCCTCCTCTAATCCACCGCCAAGGAGGATCACCCACCATCACCGGCCGTCAATCACATCAGTATAACCCTCATCTGCTAATATATTTGTGCAGATTTCAGCAACTTGCCATTCTGGATTGCGGGAAAGCTGAGTGGCCAAGCTGTGACGGCAGCCATACTTGATACCTCCAGCGTACAGACATATAGAACAGTCAGTATGGTAGAATAATAACGAGCGGATGACTCATGAAGCTCTTGTGACGTCCGTCCTGGCAGGGGAGCAGCAACATCCCCACAAAGACGAGCAGCGCCAGGCGTGTGCTATACGGAGCAAAAAAAGAACAGAGGAGGTCAAGAATTCCTGTAAAGAAATGTACCATATAAACCAGCGGCAGCGTTCCCCCCCCCCCCCCCCCGCCCCCCGCAATGTCCCCGCCAGACCCCTGTATGTGGTATAGGATCACAAAGGGCTCGGGACAATTTCTGATATGTCACACAGGGACGTTGCCGAGGGCTCGCTCTCTTGGACCTTCAGGGTTACGACTCATACACAACCGTATGGTGCCTAAAAAGAATGACAGCGCATTATGGTCCATATAACAGTGATCTGGCTCATCCCCACCACAATGCCTTAAATTGTGAGCACAGGGAGGTTATACGGATGAGACCAAAGTCATACAAAATGGCCGACTTCGAACATAACGATCGATCGGCTGATTTGATTGAAAAAATTATCATTCATTTTCAATGATGACAACCAAGTGATGATTGGAACGGTTTAAAAACAATGGGACATGTTGGGATGTGTCAGACAAGTATGTATACTGACTATCATCAGACAAAAAAAAAAATCCAACACTGCCCGAAGTGGGCTGGAACGTGTTTAGGGCCCATCACAGAATCAATGAATGTTCACCGGACCATTTTTCATCTACGTCCCATTCTTACACAAGTGTGCGCACATCATAAATACACGTGTGTGTATAATATATACACACATACATACCTAGGTATACACACACTACACATATCTATAGGGGGCATGTGCGCGCGTGTGTGTTACATTATAAAAAAAAAAAAAGTCTCCCTGGCTGTTGAGCTCACATAAAACTGGCCATTTTGTGTGCCAAGTGTTTACATTTTACATGTTTTTCATAGCAGTGAGGCAC